>NW_010156502.1:45542-57909 GCF_000695765.1 Mesitornis unicolor
GGAAATGAAACGAGGTTGCTCTCGTTGCTGAATGGAAAGATTTGTGTCCCGCTCCCAACGCTCCACTGCAGAGACGCTCTGCTTCATTTTCATTTTTGGAGCAATGGCTGACCTAATGTAGGTACCAGAGACATGGCAGAGGAATCTGAGACCACATTATCTGCCCAAATCCGTGGAGATCTGAAATTGCTCGCCTTCAGAATGGTGCCATTTAAGTAGGTTTCCAGAGGAAAATGGATAATATATTCACATACAGCAACATTTAGAGGCCAAAGGGCTGTGTCCCATATGGTTGTGCGCATTCTGGCCTCAACTCAACACATTTTTAAAGTCCGTGCTTTATTTTAAGTATGTTTGGGTCTGCATAACTCCAGTGTGAGAATTTAGTGGGGCTATTTTGCATGGCTGTTTGCTTCCAAATTACAGGTTATGTATGATTTTGATGAAAAGGGTGGATTCAGCACAGGTCTTTATCCTCCAGCACTGACCTCTGCATACGTCAGGCTCAGCCTAAGGCAAAGCAGTCAGCTTAGAGTAGGGGTAAACCAGCCCAAAGTCTCAGAAATCCAACCTAAATTCAAGCAGAACACAGGAAAAACTGATGTGCTACCTGCTTTTTGCAAAGAGGGAAAAAATCTGTATGTAAATACATGAATATGTATAGAGGAGGTGAATTTTAAGGATTCAGTCTGGCTATCTCAGGTGTAAGTTTGCATGACAGGAGTGTCTGTGTGAAGGTTAAGGATGTGTGGGTATGAGGAGTGTTTGCTTGTGTGTTTTGTTCGAATGTTGGTAAATTTAAGCAGATAAACAAATCAGTGAGCTCTGAATCACACACAGGTTTGTACCCCTGTTCCTTGTGAGCCCCTAAGGAAGAGTTTCCTGATGTTGAAGCATTCATAAGAATTTGTTCACGCAGTTTCCCTGGTACCTAACAAAACACAGGTTAATGCAATCTCTCTCCTCTTTCCCCAGCAGTTTCCCTTAGATTGGTAAAAACTCTTTCAAACTCATCACTTGCCAAATTTGGTGACAAATTTGGGTGACAACTTCAGTTTCGGGGGACTGAAGAGAGAGGGGCAAAGGCACCACATGGTTGCATAAGCTCAGTTCCCATAGGAAAACAGTCACAAATTCCTGCATAAAACTCTTGAAAAGGCCATTTTTCAGGTCTAAAGGGTTGTCATGTGAAAAATATGGACCAGTTTCAGTAAACTCCTCTTCCGAGCGTGTCAGTAAGGCCCCTTGTTCACATAAAGGTTGTAAACCCTCCGTCTTAGTCGTGGCAGAGAAAAAGCAGTTGCAGCTTTGTGCTCTCTCAGTCGTCTGGACGTGCTAAAACATTTCTCGACGGTATTTGTGTGCCTGGTGATGAAATATCCCATTTTTAGCTCCGCAGCAGAAAAAAGGGGAGGTTTTTTTGGTGCTTCTCTTACTGCGACTGTGTGGCCAGAGCAGGGATTTATGATTTCAGGAGAGACAGTAGCTAGCGCTCTTGGATTTTTCCTTTTTTTTTTCTTTCCCTTCTATTTTTTTTCTAATTGTTTTCCTTTGAAATTCCAGAGTTAGTGTTTTGTCTGCTTTCTCCCTGACCCTCTTCGGAGGCAGGCGTGTGTTTTTTCACCAGAAAAACTGGAAACAAAGAATCGTTGTCTTGAAGCTGTAGCAGGCAGGAAACCCAACTCACAAGGGATCACCTCGAGCCAGCGCTGTCCCAGAGCAGACTCCAGTTCTCCGAATTCAACCTGACAGCTTGTCTGGAGCACTTTCTAAGTAACCATTATCCTTCCTTTTTCTCCCAGCAAAAGAGCTATTATTTTTTGGCCTAGGGTGCACTGCAAGCGATGTTATTGCACATGTGTGGGGGGCTTGCACGTTTGCCCCTCCCGTGCAAACCTCTTGGCTGTTTCCTAAGACACGAGTAAATTTGCTCCCTGATAATGAGTTAAATGGGCAAATGCTGTAAAAATGCTGCAATGTCTGCGCCTGTGTGTCTTCCCTTCCCTTTTCTCTTACTTATTGCTGTGTCTAGCTTTTTTCCCCGTGAATATGCGTTTCTTTGACTTCTGCATTCGCCTATTTTTCAATAAATGCAAACCACAACCGTTTGTTTTCACCTCCCCGCTCGCTTCTGGGCCTGCGCGGCGCTGGTTGCGTATTTGTGCGTGCTCATATGTGTGTTTTGGATGAATGTGCAAACACCCATGTGCAAAGGGAGCTCAGGAACCTGTCTTTCAAAATACGCAATTGTGTGCCTGCATTTTTGCTCAGTCTGCATGTGGCTGCTCGGTGATGGCTATTTTGACTGGAAAGCGTCTGCTTTCCAAAGCTGAGAGGGATTTTTAGGACACATACTTCACTCTCCACGCACTGCGCATTGGGATTTCTGCTGCCTCTATTAAAAAAAGCAACAACAACAACAAAAAATTCTCCTTACTTCCTCCTTTTCTTCATAACGCGTCTTTGTCAGCACTGCACAGGGCAACTCAGATGAGAATCAGGAAGTTCCACCGCAGCACAGCTCTGGGATGTTTTTCCAGCCACACTTGTCCAACTGGGGGCTGTCACCTACGGCTCAGAGCAAACAGGGAGTGACTCCAGATTTCGGAGGCCAAGGCCCTCCTCTGAGTTGAGCTCCAGGCTCCAGAGCTCCTTCGTGTCACCCTGCCCGGCCAAATCTATGAAAGAGAGGGGTCACAGGGCTCAGGCCTCCTTCAGAAGGGACTACCCCGAGCATGGCCCTGTCTGTGCGAGCTGAATGAGTCCTCTTTGAAATCCTAAATCCTGGTTCTGTGCCTGCACTGTTAAGCTCCTGATTCTGTCTGATGCTGGAAATAGATGGGCTTCAGCCACGGCCCTTTAATTCAAGACTGGATGCAGAATAGGAGTTAAATCGGAAAGATTTGGTCTCTCTGAGCTGTATTTCTGTAAGGGCAGCAATGCATAACAGGGCTCTTGGCTACTTTCAGAGATTCCCCAGGTTAAACTACTTCTTCATGTCCATGCTTTGCAACAGATTTCTATGTAAATCCAGCAGTCAGTCCCTTCTCACTCGGTCTGAGTTGACTTCAAGTCAAAAACCAATGTTATCCCAAGCCTGGACTTTGCTCTCTGTGTCAGTTCTTCATCTGCAAACCAGGTTTCATGCAAAGATGTTTGATAATATTCTCTTTTTAATTGTGAAATCATCAGATGGTCTGATTGTGTAGAACAGGAGTTATTTTGAAATTATTCTGCGCTCAGCCAGTTGCTACCTCATGGTGGAGAGACTTGGAATTACTTAAATCCACGTATGATCCCTGTACTGGTGACTCTGTAGCACAAGGAGCAGGACATTGTGGTCTTGAAGCAGAAATGAATGAGTCTGGTGCTTGAAGGTACTGGAAAGTCTCGTGTAATTTGGGAACAGTCACAGTAACGCTGGCCATGCATGACACACAGCACGATGGAGGCTAAGTAGTTGTTCGATTAGCAGAAATAGTAGACTGAGAAGTAATTCATTTGCAAAACAAGTGATACTGTGCTGAGATTTCGAGGCTTCTCTGTACACAGTTACAACACACGTGTAACTGGTACCTGGGCGGGTGCCACAGGACTAAATGTTAGAGAAAGCCAGTTGCTGGTGTGGGTGAACCACCTCTTGTAGGGGTTTGAAAAGGCCCAAGGACTCCTCACACTCTGCTCTCTAGTGCTGCTCCCCCAGCTCTGCCACACGCTGTCAAACCTCCCCAGACAAATGAGAGAATCCATAGCCTTCACAAAGGAGTTTTCAAAAGAAAATCTCTATCTAAGCAAACCTCTTGCTGCTGGCACCGCTGGTTTTGCACCGTCTGTATTGAGCATTTAGCACGTACACGTGGAGCCAGAGCGGGCCTGGGAAGAACCGTACAGATTCTACAACCTTTAAGCTTGCTGCCATCATTTAAAACAATGTGTCTAATGTTTCTAGGAGGAGCTGGAGGTGTTTTTGGCTCCCTCGCCCCTCCAGAAACCCACAGTCTAGGTTTCTTCTCTCCAACTGGCTTTAAACACAACCCCACCTCTTCAATGCGATCTCCAGGAGGTTAAATGTGAGGGCTGGACGCTCAGCAGCTTGGCAGACCTCGCTTACATGTTTGGTTTGCAGCCGTAGTGGTTTTTGTTCCCATGTGCCTGCGTTGGGACTTTTCCAGGACACCAGAAAGGTGCCAGTCCCAGCCACCACCACGGCCTCAGGAGAAGCGGTGAGGTCCTGTGCCTCTCCCTGTAAAGCAGTTGCCGCAAAATAGACCCCAAGTGACCACTTAGATTAATCACAAGTCTGGATCCCCAAGGACACCTGGTTCTGCTTTCCCCATTTAGAGAAGCTAAGTTAAATTCCAGTCGCCAAGCCAGGATCCTTTCTTCCTACTGAAGCAGAAGGACTCATTGCAAAAACCAGACTGCGGATCTCATAGCCCGTTTCAAATTTGCAGCCTTCTCCTTCCCCTAATTTGCTTCATTGCAATCTGTAAGGCCAAGTCCTGTCTGGAAATACAGTTCCTGTGCTTCCTAACTCAATAAGACGGAGAAGCCAGGAGCAGTTCCTTCTATATTTCAGGTTTGGGTGTTTTTTCTGTCATGTGAACTGGGGTCATTCAACTTTTCTTTCTAAAGCACCCCAAGATGCTGTGGTAAGGCATCCAATGGCTAAATGACTGCAGTCATTGCTGTTATTGTGTTATTATTAAGGCCACTATGCCAGCATAAATGACATTTCAAAAAGATTCTCCTATAGCGCCTACAAAGCATTTAGTCCATAAATGACCCAGCCCCGCCACATCCATCCTAGAACAAAAAGGCCTCAAAAATGAGGATATTACCGGCCCAGTGGCCATTGTTCTCCTAGAGAGCCTTATCAAGGTTGGTAGCACAAAACTGCCTGAATTTGGTTTGAAAATGCTCCTACGGAGAGCGCAGGATGAAGGGGCTGTCAGCACTCACCCCACAGCTCAGGAAGCGCAGGGACTGTGAGCCTATTGTTCAGCTGAAACCCCCCCTCTCACTTCTCCTCTCTGTCCTGAGCTCTCAGATTTATAAAAAAAAATTAAAGAACTTTTTAAAGCTTATCAGAGAAGGTTTGCTCTCTAATACATCATATCTTAAACACAAATTCCCTAATGGCTTGTTCGTTGGACGCCATTCAAGCTGCGAGGGCTGCTACGCATCTGGAATGGCCTTTGCTGCGGTGTGGAAATCTGCTTGGGGATTTTAAGCCCGGTTTCCTTGGGAAATGACTCTGTGCGTGTCTGTCCATCTGCCCCTAGCCCTGCGTAGCCTAGCAGGCTGTTTCACCACTCTGAATTCTGATTTACATCTAATTAAAGAGGGATCAATCGACTTGGAAAGGGGAGTTGAGAGGATGAGAAATTCCAAATGGCACAGAGGATGGTGAGGTAGGAGCTGAGGGAGATTTGAGGTGAGAAAGCAATGACCAAGGTTAGAAAGGGTCCAGAGACCAATGCGGTCTGTCCCACACAGCCTGATTTTTGGGGAAGCCGCTTCATCTGGAAAAGGCAGCTAAAGCCCGAGGAAAGCGCGTTTATGCATGTAAATAAAGAAAATGATATTTAACCTTCTTCCCAGGCGCGCTGTGAGTGTGAATGTTTGCAAAGCTGTGAGATCCTCAGTTGAAAGGTGCTGTGAAAGTGCAAAGCATTATTAATATCCTTTACCTTACTCATAATAGAGTATGTATTCATTCTGGGGAATTTCTGGACATAAACCAGACAGCTGCAGAATGACATTTCTTGAAAGCATCTATGATTTATTTTCTGCTCTTTAATTCCATTTTGTATTGAGCACACATTTGTCATAGCACTGTTGTTCCACTGGGCCTTTTAAGCCTAAAACAGACTTGGGGACCTGATCCTGAGCTGGGATAAATTTGCCCCTAACTTCACCATAACTATTTGCTGATGTACACCAAAAGAGGAGCTCACTTTTAATTGAGTTTCCATAGCACAGCAAGTTTGGGTGAAAACCCAAGTGGTTTTAATGACAGACAAGACTCCTCGTAACTCCTCGTCTGGCTGGAGCTCTGTAGGATCTCTCTGAGCCACTGGGCGTCAGGTCCTGGGAGCAATATTGTTTGTGCAGAAACTCGAGTCTCTGGATGGGTTCCCTGGCTCTGCCTTTGCCATTTTGTTTTAAACACGTTCGGCTTTAAAGTCTGGGGCTGGAAGCTGGGAGGGCTGGGGTGGTTCTTTCACATCGCATGGATTTTTGGGAAAACAAAACAGAAATAGCTTAGCGGATTTCAGCTTTTTCATTTGGGAAGGGGAGGGAGAGAAGGAGTTGGAAACTTGCAGTAGCTGAGTGAATGTGTTTTGCTGACTACCAAATTTAACCCTTCTTACCTCCCTACCAGAGCTAAGTCTCATCCTAAGAACACAAGTGCAGCTGCCCCTATATATGGTGAGGGCTCTGGAGAACAGGCCCTATGAGACTGAGGGAACTGGGGTTGTTCAGCCTGGAGAAGAGAAGGCTGAGGGGAGACCTCATCACCACCTCCAACTGCCTCAAGGGAGGTTGTAGAGAGGTGGGTGCTGGGCTCTTCTCCCAGGTGATGGGGGATAGAACAAGGGGAAACGGCACCAAGCTGTGCCAAGGGAGGTTCAGGTTAGAGCTAAGGAGGAAGTTCTTTCCTGAGAGGGTCGTCAGAAGCTGGAACAGGCTGCCCAGGGAGGTGGTGGAGTCACCATCCCTGGATGTGTTTAAAGAGCGGGTAGACGAGGTACTTAAGGATATGGTTTAGGGGGTAGACAGGAACGGTTGGATGTGATGATCTCAGAGGTCTTTTCTAACCGAGCCATTCTGTGATTGTGTGATATGCCTATGCTTTACTCCATAATCCATGCTATACAGGGGAAACTGAGGCAAAGGGGCTGATCTGAGGTGTGCTCAAACTGGATTAAACCTGGGCTGAGTCACATGTGCACCATCCTTCCAAGCTGGCATTTTGCAATGTAAAAGATACATTTCCTTGTAGGAAACCCATTCAGAGCGGTGTTGGACAAGAATTTTGACCAAATTTGTCTGCAGAACCAAGCCTTGATCCTGTAAAGCCCAAGAAGCCATAGCAATGCACGCCTGGTCAGCACATCTGACTGCAATGGTGTCACTTATTGGGTAAAAAACTTCTCAGGAGATGCATCTGACACTTCTTGTGACACTGAGCAAAGCAGGCTCCGATCTGTGACAAAGTTGCTCCATCTGGAGGAGGAAGAAGAGGACGAAGAGGAGGATCATCATCAATCCAGATGATGTCCCATTTGTTTACTGAAAACACACTGGTGCATCTCGATCATCCTGCTCATCTGTAGCAGTTAATTCACTTTGGTCCATTATCTGACCCAAAAGAATGAGAGAAAAGCAAAAGTTTTCAAAGAGTTTTGCTACTTTTTGGAAAGGATTTTTTTTTTCCCAATTAGAAAAGAATTTTTCTGTTAGAAAATGAATTGCTGCCTTTCTTTTTCTGTCCTTAAGGGACACTTCCATTAAAATTAATGGCAAAACTTTCTGATTGAGCTGACCAAAAAATACATTAGCATCTCGATTGGTGGAAATTTCTGAAGTTTTGCCTTTCTCTTATGTTTTGTTTAAAATGTTTCCCCAAACATTGCTCTAAGAGCTCCAGTTGTAATACTTCTGTAAGGGTATCCCAGGGGAGAAATGAAAGTCAGAGCCTGGCTGCAAAGAGGACATGGGAAAAGCCGTGGTTACTTCAGATTTTGGTCACTGAGACAGCAGCGGCCCAAGCTCAGGGTGCACTCAGACGAAATTAGGATTTGCATGATGGAAATTAGCATTTCCAGCAAGGAAAATGCCACCCGTGCAAATAGCAGCTTATTTACAACAATAACAACCGCTGAGCACTGAGTTTGGGGATAAAATTCCCCACAGCACCAGGCTGTGAGCCAGTTTCCAGCCCTGCTGCTCCTGGGGTGGGGACAGGGCTCCCTTCTGGAGACAGCAGGGCTGAGGCTGTCACCTCCCCCTGTCAGAGATGTCCCCTCGCTCTCTCTGTACCAGGCTGAAACCCTAGCGGTTTGTTTTGCAGTCTGATCTATTTGCAGTGGGCTTTGCGGTTTCTCATAAAAAGGGAAAAAACAAATAAGTAAAATAAAAACAAAAACAGGCGGATTACGAGTTCTGTTTTCCCCCGTTCCCTTCACTTCCCTCCTCCTCTTCCCCTCTCCTTCCCTCTGCTGTCCCCTCTCTGTTTTCCTTTTCATGCCAATAACTCCAAGGCTGTAATTTCAAAGCTGCAGCGGCTTTCCCAGCACCGGGAGGAATGTGCGAGTGCCTGGGATGTTTCCACAGGGATCTGCGCAGCCCGACGGGACACAGGGCACTGCCCACTCCTTTCCAGTGGCACAGTCAAAGGGCATTTTGAATTTCACTTGAGAGGATGCTTTTTTCCCTTTCCCCCCCTCCTTAACATAGCTTCTTTATCGTGCACATCTTCTGTCGTTAGGTGATGCAGTCAGGAGAACAGGATGGGGCAGTAACGTGAATTCTGGCCTCACCACGAGTAAGTTGTCCCAACAGGAATCACAGTTCCTGCAATGGCAGAGCAAAATGAAGCTGTGGGAGAAGATGGGCATGGCTGGCTTGTGCTGTAAGCACCATAAAGCAGAAGTTTGGGGAGATGCTGGGGCAGACGAGCACATTTGACTCTCAACAAGGTCCTACTGGATGCAAATAAATGATGCAGGACCTGGCTGTCAGATCACACTTCCTTTGCTTTGCAGCTTTCTGAGCTACAGGAGCTCTAAATGTGAAGACTATTCTTTGAGTTATACTTTTCTGCTATGAGAAATGATATGAAGAAGAGGAACAGGCGTTAATCTCGGAGTGATTCATAGAAATGGCTGTGGTATTTTCAACAAAATATATCTTGTACTTGCCTTGTTCTCTGCTCCTTCCTGCTATTCCGTTCTAGTACATACAAGATCTTTCCCTGTTTTTACAGGCCCTCCTGTTGCAGGGACGCAAAATGTGAATAAGACGACAGAACAGCAGCGGCCCCAGCCAGGTAACCATTGATTTTGTCCCCACTACATGTGCTAAGTAATTAGATTTGTACTCGATTGGGTGAATAAATGTGTCAAGCAGCACCGAGCATGCAGAGCCTTACAGGGAAGTCTCAGAGTAATGAGTCAAGTGTTACCGAGCAGCGATGGCGACTGTTCCAAACGGTTTCTATTTTACTGCCTTGTTCTTCCCCATTCAAAAGAAACATCCTGGTTTCAGCTGAGTCACGTGCAGGGCCCAGCATCAGTCGCGTCTCCTTTGAAGCACGGTGAGATGCGGGGTAAGAGGTCCTGAAGCAGTCGGGGCACGGAGCTGTGCACGCTGCAGCGGTGGCGTCTGCTGTTACCTCTTCACCTCTGCTGCGGGGATGTTCAGTGGAAGCGTCTCCAAAAAGACCCTACAGGGCTTCCCCTGCGTCAAAGAAAACCAAATAAGAAAAGCAAACCCTGTTGGGCAGCAAGCAGTAGTGTTTCCTGCTGGTTTCCCAAGGGGCCTTTGAAAAGCTAAATACCACCTTCTCTGCTTTGCACAGCTGCTTTCTATCCCCCCCCTTTTTTTAAGGAGTTGGTTCTTTTGGCATTGATTCAACCCACGAGCAAATGCTATAGATCCAAATCACCAAAACCAGCGAGAAGCAAAGGAGAAGTGTAGAGATTAGGGCTGAGGAGGCCCCACAAAAAGGGAAGGAATTCATTCCTAATAAATGCATTGTGGGGCTTTCAAGAAACACTCAGCCTCGTTGGAGCCAGGGAGAAAACTCCTGTTCCTCCCATTTTTCTAACGCTCTGCTTGCTTCAGTAAGGGAGAGTTGGGTGAACAATTCATGGACCTCAGAGGGATGCAAGCTGGACTGCTAACAAGTGAATTTGAAAATCTCATCTGCTGTCCAGCTCTTTTTATTAGGAGAAATAGATATGCTCCTAATTTCTTCCTGCTCTAGAGTCCCACGCTTCTTTTTTCACATTTCATGTTTTCTAGTTGACACATAAGTGCAGGGTATGTCCAAAGAAATTGGGATCTTTGAAAGTGGGCAAGTCAAAAAACAATGCCAGATCCACTGTGCCATTTTGGAGCCCATAAATAATTGGTGGTTGTTTGCTAAGTAAAAGAAATAAGGAACACATCAAGTCTGTTCTGGGACCTAGGAGAAGAGGCAGGATGAGTAAAGGAAGAAAGTGAAAATCTGAACTCCTTTCTAGAACAAACAATAATGAATTGCTGTTTCTTTTTGATGAAACATTTTCTAAAACAGCTTTTGTTTGGTGTATTTTTCAGATCCTTATCAAATCCTGGGGCCCACCAGCAGCCGTCTTGCCAATCCAGGTGAGTTCAACTTTAAATTTCAGACCATTTTCAAAGGGGTTGGCTTTCCTTCTGATCTGCTGCTCCAGACTGTACTGGATGAGTAGTTGTTGTCCTCTATCACCATGAGGCCTTAGCTGTGCTCTCACAAGTGCTTTTGCAAAAATCATCACAGTAAAGTGTAAAAAGTGATGCAACGTCATCACCTTTGTCAGAACAAAATCACCACCCTGAAAGTTCATATCCAAACCCAGCATTTCCTAAGAGCTTTATAGAGGACTTAAATGCTGCACTCTCTCATTTGCAGTACGGGTTTTTCACTCTCTGTTATGGAGTAGCACAAAACATCCTTGACAGTCACTGCATAGTACCTGTCCCTTGCAGGTCATCTGCAGAAAACAGTCCCTGACTTTGGGGAATAAGACCTGGAGTAAATCTGTCTTGAACTAAAGAAGCTTGTGTACATTGAATGCTTGTAAGGAAACATCCTCATACTTTACTATAACCACAATGAATAAAACTAGGAGTCATCACGTCTGGGGGTGAAATAATCTTGTGTAACTCAGATCACCGACTGGAAAGAAAACTGTAGGGATCCAAAACAATGTCCGTGGTAAACAGTAAGCAACCAAATACACCGTGTCACCCATTCAGTGAAAAATTTTGCAGAACAGCATGCTCGGGAAAAAGCCTGTTTATGAATAGCCCAAAGATTTTAAGGCCAAAGGCGACCATTACGAAATCTAATCTGTCCTCAAACTCACGAGCAGAACAAAGGGTTGACTAACTTGTTTGCTGGGAACAGTTTATCCATTCCTACGTAAGACTTTCTAAGGCTTGAAGGAGCAGTTCCCACTAAAGATCGAGATAGTCCTTCTGTTTCCTGCCTTTGTCTTTGCTTCTAAGCAGGAAACACCATGTCATTTCCTTTCCTCTTTGGCTTGCCTCTCGCAGGGAGCGGGCAGATCCAACTGTGGCAGTTCCTCCTGGAGCTGCTGTCGGACAGTTCCAACGCCAGCTGCATCACGTGGGAAGGGACCAATGGGGAGTTCAAGATGACGGACCCTGACGAAGTGGCGCGGCGCTGGGGAGAACGCAAAAGCAAGCCCAACATGAATTACGACAAGCTGAGCCGAGCCCTGCGATACTACTATGACAAGAACATCATGACCAAAGTGCACGGCAAAAGGTATGCCTACAAATTTGACTTTCATGGCATTGCCCAGGCTCTTCAGCCTCATCCCACTGAATCGTCGATGTACAAGTACCCATCAGATCTCTCCTACATGCCGTCTTACCATGCCCACCAGCAGAAGGTGAACTTTGTTCCCCCGCACCCTTCTTCTATGCCTGTCACATCGTCCAGTTTCTTTGGAGCAGCCTCACCTTATTGGACCTCCCCTGCAGGAAGCATTTATCCCAACCCCAATGTCCCCCGCCATCCCAACGCCCACGTATCACCGCACTTGGGCAGCTATTACTAGATGCTTTTATCTTCAAGTGGCCTTTACCAGTCTGGTTGGACATTTCCTTTATTTCTGTTATTTCTATGGGTTTTTTTTGGGGGGGACCCTTCATGGATAATTGTGGCCTTTCTGGGGAAGAATTAAAACTGGATATTGGTTATTCCTGGATCAAACCTTTTACTTTCCTAACTTTGCCTCTTGTGTCTTGAACTGAGAGATGGATGCTTCTTTGGGCCAGTACTCTGCATTTTCTTTGGGTTTTTATGCTTATATCCTCTGCAGGAGTTGACTACGAAGATTGTTCACCATTACCTACCATGAATATTAGCTGTTTGTTGAGAGAAATTAAAGGATTCAAAGGCTTTTGACAAGACATAGATCCACCTGTGGGTCATAGGAAAAGATGGGGTTTTTTCTCGTTGTGGAGAGGGTAGGCAATTTGATCATTAAGTGGAGGATGTTGGGCTGCAGGGGACCACAACTGGAATCTTAGCTTTAAGGCAGATGAGGATTTTCACCCAACTGGAAATTAAATATATATA
>NW_010156503.1:0-34903 GCF_000695765.1 Mesitornis unicolor
CTGTTCAGCCAGGCCGGTCTTCTTTCCCACCGGCTCATTTTCCAGTCTCTTTGTCATATAGTCCTCTAGCAGTTAAAAATGTTGCTCCTCTTCCTACAGAGGAAAGTGCTTTGAGATAGGTTTTCTTGGGCCTGCCTAAGGGCTGTTTGTAAATGTCCTGTGTACCACATTTGTTCTGTAGTGGTTTGCGTATGACTCTCGTTGTACAAAAAGTTTATATTAAATTACTGCGCTTTGTTTGGATGACTGTAACTCAGCTATGTCAGATGCTATCCTCGAATCCAAAATGCAGAAGTTAATGGTGCAAATGTTACAGTTAAATATTAAATTACAAGACTAGCTACTTTAGAAAATGTTTAGTGTCTTAGTATATTTTATAGTACCGGGAACCAACGATTAAGTAACTGGAAAGGAATAAAATTAAAGAAAATCAGTCCACTGATAAATAGGTTAGCAGTGATTAATCCTCCCTTAAATGAGTAGTTCAGTTGACATTAATAGGGCAGCTTATTTGAATCAAAGCAATGCATGCTGTAATAAAATGAACAACAAGCAGTGACTCATACAGTCGTAACTATCTCTGGATGCTAATGCCCCCAAGCCATTTGGTACCTTAAATTTTGCCCAACCAAGAGAAATGTGATAGGTGGATGAAATGACATGCCCCAAGTGACCCAGAAACAGATGAGAAAGAAAACATTAGACTGCAGGACTTCTCAAGGAGTGAATTATGTTCCTTCTGCTACAGTTTTGGCACTTTATCTATTGCAAGCTGATCTCATTTACTTTGCTTGTATTTGGATGATGTCTTTATATTTTCTGAGAAGGCTTACGCACAGCTTTGTGGCTATTGACATAAATGGACTCGTATGTCTGTAACACCATGTCCTTTCGTTCCAGGAACAAGCCTTTACAGCAATCTCTGCAGAATCATGGCTGAATCTCTTAATGCTGTTGTCGTCTCAATTGAGTGAGTAATCTAAAACTAATCAAGTAATTTTAAGATATTAGAAATATGCAACATAGTTCTTTTAGCTTTTTCCTTTTCCTTTGTTACTGGCTTGTGTATAAGGCTTTAACTTGGACAATAGTTCTCTTTACCAATCTGATACTTTTATTCTTTTAAAATTAGTACAAATTGGAATGGTCTCCAAAGTTCATTTAGGATTCTGAATATTTTAGAGGTCATTTTATAAGGCAGAAATGTGGGAAAAGACAGTAGCACTTGATTCAGTTGAACAAATACTAAAATGTGAATTTTAGCACACCTTGCAATTGTATCTACATGGAACGACTGCCGCTAAAACCTGAGATCGCTCAAGTGGCTTAAGTTATGTTTCTGTAAATATTTGTCAACTTTAAAAACAAACAAACAAAACTCAAACACATTTCAATATGATACATACCTGAAATAAGGTTGAACTGCATCACTCTGCCTCCCCACATAGCAAGAGCAACTTTTCCCATGTCCTCAATGGCCATTCCCACTGCTGCAAGGTATATTGTTAACATACGTATTTAAAATTATGTTTAAATATATACTAAGTTAATATATATATATATTAAATCCCCTTCAAGTCTGTCTAGAAACCTCAGTTTCCAAGTCATATTGAGCAGGGGTCTGCAACATAAAAATTATCAAATCATCTTACCCCTGCTTATTAACCAGAATCCACTGTGGAGTCTGGCAGTTTCCTGTTGCTCTCTCCATCTCCCACTGTTGCAGTCACCTCATTTAAGCCCTGTACTTCACTCAAGAGCAGAGGGCTGCCAGGGTGCCAGACAACAGAGAAGTAGGGCTGCTTTTTAACTTTGTGAACAATTCCAAGATAAACAAACCTCTTGACTAGCTAGCTGCATTACTTAGATGGCTCCAACATGATTGGTACTTTTCTCATCTCTATTGTCAACTTCAATATTTTTCTTTTCCAAACCCAATCACTCGATACAACTGCTCAGGTTTCCCACCTGCAGCTGATTACATATCAAGCTCTGTGATCTAATTGCAACTTAATTATATGGACTTGATGTTACTAATTCAATACTTACAGTGTTCTTTAAAGGGTCACTTTTTAACTTCTTTTTTATTAGTAGAAACAATGAAAAGTAAAAAAGCAGCTGTTGGTTATTTCAGATAAGCAGCGATCGCAGTATTGAAAAGTTCCTTATTATTCCTTGTCTGATTTATGGCGGTATAATTCTGCCCATTTCTCTGACTTACTGTTTACCTCTTCTCCTTAGCCTTATATCTTTCAGTCAAGGCGTTTGTACTCAATTAGTGAAGACTAATTAGATTTCTCATTGGTTTAATTACGTGTCTCGCTTTCATGATATATGCACGCCTGTTACTCAGTTTTGTGAGAAGTTCTCAAAGGACTCTCGTATTCCTTTGTAGCTGATGCAGTACATAGATTGCTTTCTGAAGGTAGGTCAGATTTGGAGTTTGAAACACTTTTTGTGTAACCTAAGTTTAAAATTTATTCTGCATATGAATCTTTTTTTAGCTTAGATTCTGAAGAAAATACTTTGAATCAGAAAACTGAATTTTGATTTGCTTTGCTTTGCTTGGCTCTGCCTAGAATATGTAAAATCTGTTGACTGAAAAGCTACAAACAGAAGATATGCTTTGTACCATAAGGCCTAGTAACAACTCTTAAATTACAGATTAGTCAGTAAATATGAACGGACTTCTCCCACACTGTTATTGAGAAACTGAGAAAATCTTGTGAATGGGACTCAGGTGCTGGCTGTTCCTGGGCAGACTGTTTGCTCTCTGCACTTCAGTCTCTCCACCTGCACAATGGGTATATTCCTGCTCCACCCTTCAGTAAAGGAGGGGAATTATTCAGTTTTGTATTGGAGCAAATGGGTATTACTTCACTCCTTGGTTATGGCTCATTTCATGGCACAGAGGTATAGCAAGGATCACTCTCTTCTGAACATAGATAAAAATGGAGGAAACAGAACTGCTTAAGTGTTTGGCTCAGTGGAATCTGTTGGGTATATATGACATGTTCTCTCTTGTATTAGTTATGGTGGGGGATTTGGATCAAAAACAGCCCGATTATGACTCCCTTGCTAAAGATGCTTTAAATATTCAATCATTTTTATAATGTATGATGAAATACTCTATTGGGAAATCCTAGGAGAGTGCTGCGAAATTTTATACTATCTTGGTATTATTCATATCTGGTAGGTTTGTATTAATCTTTCAGAAGAGCATTAATTATGAGATTAAGTCTTATGGAAGTATTACACACCTCATATTTTTACTGTAGTATTTATTCTAATGAAATAGTTATTTGCCGTTAAGGAATACCTCATATTGCCCATTAATCCTGAAAGAGAGGCACATTGATGGTAGTAATTGTCTCTAATCTCTTCTCTTTTGTAGATACAGGCTGGTACCAGAGGTGTGCTTCCCTGAGCAATTCTATGATGCTCTCCGTGCTACTAAGCATTTTTTGCAGCCTGATGTCTTAGCTGAGTATTCAGTTGACCCAAGTCGAATTGCAATTTCTGGTGATAGTGCAGGAGGAAATTTGGCAGCTGCCGTGTGTCAGCAGGTAACATCCAGTGTCTGTTATGTGTTACATTACGACAACCTCTAATTTGGTGATGCCCATAGGTTGACAGATTCTTTGTGCTGCATCATCACAAGATGATATGCAAACCCTAAAGACAGAATGGTGGAAAGCCAGCATCTAGACATTTAACAGAAGAAAAACAAGTCAATCACCATATGAATCACATAGCTTGCAATGTCTTATTACAGCTACCAGTTGTTACAGGCCAGATTTTACGAGCAAGTAGCTAAATGACTCTGTTGCTGGTGAATTCTTTATTTTTCTAAGTATGTAACTAGGTACATACATAATTTATCAATTTAGCTTCCTATTTTTAGATGCTTGTCTCTGAAAATATATTTTTATTTCTTTCAAATACAAATGAAAGACAAAAAACAAATGAAGCTTAATTCTTCTGTTAAATTGTCTTCCAGTAGCATTTTGCAATTTTAAGGAAATTTCTTCTGTGTATTTGCAGTTTAAATGTAATCTGAATTTAATCTAGTAAAGATTTAAAGGCAGCCTGGGGCAAGTAATAATATTTCTCATGCTTGAGTGAAATATGATTATTAGCTTTTTTGTATTGCCATAACCATTGGTGATAAGAAAGCAGATACCATGCCAGGCAACTAATTATCATTACAACCTTGCAATATTGAATTAGGGTGACAAAATTAATAAGGGACAATTACATTAAAAGTTTCAATATCAAGAACTGATAAACATGATAGTACCACATTTTGGAAGCAGCATTCCTAATTCGGTTCCCTGATGCAGAATTCTTTTTAAATCAGTGATGTAGGACTGTCTCGGGGAGAGGTTAAATACACTAAGATTCTTTAGCCTGAAAAAGAGACAGACAAGATGAGATGTGATAGAGAGCTGCATACCTTGTGTAGAAGATGAAGCAAAACAAGTGTTTGCTGATTTTTCCAGTAAAAGAATTAGGAGGCACCAAATGTATAACTGGTAGGCTCAAATCATTTGATGCAAATGCAGATGGCAGGTTGAAGTCAAACACAAGGAGATGCTTCTGCATATGGTGAGCCTTTGCTAGAGAAAACTGTGTATGCCAACAGTTTGCATACACTGAAAAAAAACAATTAGAAAAATTCATGGAAGAAAAATCCATTAAAAGCTTTTAAAACCAAGAATAGCTCCTTTGATTCAGGAAGTCCTTCAGCTGCAAATTGTTGAACTGGGAACTGTGTCAGAGAAATGCCACTTTACACTTTTTCTTCAATACACTTCTACACTTATCCTTCAATAAACTTCTGCCACTGATTTTTCTTGGAGACAGGGTACTGGGTCTGCCCCAGTGGCCATCCTTACAAGAAAAGAAAATGATCAGGCTACTTTTTCAAATATTTTTCAAGCAAAAGAACAGCATTATCTGCGTAAGAGTAGAACTTGGCCTAAAAATTGTCAAATGAATGATTGCTTGTATGAAATTCAAGGTTGATATTGTAAAATTTATTTTCTTTATAGTCCAAATCCTAACCTGTATTTTTCCCACAGCTTAGCAGAGACGAGCATTTGACCATCAGACTGAAACTGCAGGCCTTAATTTATCCAGTCCTTCAGGCATTTGACTTCAATACACCTTCTTATCAGCAGAACATGAATATGCCCGTTCTTCCTCGTTATGTCATGATCAACTATTGGATAGATTATTTCAATGGTAATTATGACTTGGCTCAGTCACTGCTGATTAACAACCACACTGCACTTGATGTTGGCCAAGCTCTGACTTTCAGAGGACATCTGAACTGGACATCCCTACTGCCTTCATCATTCAAAAAGAACTATAAACCTGTAATACAAACCACAGGCAACGCTGAAATCATCCAGGAGATCCCAGCGCTGCTTGATGTACGAGCAGCCCCACTGCTTGCAGAAAATGAAATTCTGCAGCTGCAGCCAAAGACTTACATCCTGACCTGTGAGAACGACGTCCTGCGAGATGATGGGGTGATGTACGCCAAGCGCTTGGAGAACGCCAGCGTGGAAGTCACACTTGATCACTTCGATGACTGCTTTCATGGC
This sequence comes from Mesitornis unicolor, assembly GCF_000695765.1. Taxonomy (NCBI): domain Eukaryota; kingdom Metazoa; phylum Chordata; class Aves; order Mesitornithiformes; family Mesitornithidae; genus Mesitornis; species Mesitornis unicolor. The sequence continues at coordinate 5,613 of NW_010156503.1, forward strand.
TGTATGATATTCACCATTTGGCCTACTGATTTCTCTGCAGGCGTTCAGACCAGAAACAGCTATATCAAATGGCTGGATGAAAACCTCTGAAGAGACAGTCTCTCAAAGACACCAAGTGCCCAGCTTTGGTGTCTGTTCTTGCAAAAGAGCAAACAATGAAAAGTGCACTTTTACAAATTCAGACTTGATCTGTTCAAGGGGTTACAGACCACTAACTACAGCTTTCGTTGCCCAGCAAAGGATTTTGAGAAATATTTTTTCAAACTTTGATTTTTTTTTTTTTCACCTTCTTTCAGATGACTATTGCCAAACATAAACAAATGTTGAGCAGGGAGGTCAGCATTCCTGTAGCATTCTTAACTGTCTGGAACTTTCAAGCTTTGACTCTTAATTAGGCACAAAGGCCCCAGTTTTCAAATGATGTGAAGTAAATGCAAACACCTACATCTACATCTGAATATGTAAAAACAGGAGCCAGTTTTCAACAGTGGTGAGCACTTGATGTCAAAGGAAGTGTGAACCGTGCATTTGAATGTCAAGCATGGATTTAGGTGTTGGCTTTAGGCACACAGACAAATGGCTCATTTTAACTTAAAAAAAAACTCTCCTAGGCAGTTAAGATGATGCTAGACAAGTCTCTTAGCCAAACATGTAATTCTGCTTTAGAAATTGGTCTTTCTTGCCTTTTAGTTATTTATATTTTATAAAAGCACAGGACTAAATATATTTTCAATAAAAACTATTACAGCATACATATACATATATAAGGATAAAATATTACGTGTAGCAGCAGAATCTAGGTTGTGTGTGTGAGTGAACTTCAAAGCTGACTACTTATTTGGCTAAAGAATGTGTCTTCATCTGTGTTTAAAGCCTCAGTTGTATGATCTCCTTACAGAAAATACTGAGCTTACTAAAAATAATCTGCTGTGTGGTTTGCACTAATGTTTGTAATTAGTAGAAGTTTTTGTTGATTGACTTTTCTTTTGTGCTTGTAGCGTTTATTGTATTTCATGATTCGTGGAAGGAGGGAAGCAAGCAAATACAAGTGGGCTCTAGTCCATACAGAAGATTTAAATCTGAGCTTTGCAGCTAAATTTTGTCTGTTTTGAAGACTGACTCAAAACACTAGGTAAGATGATCTTGCTGTTGTGCATCAAATCTTGGCAGTTTGAGGCAATCTTTAAGATTCAGACAAGCAGGAAGGGGAAGTGAAACTACCTGTGACAGTGGATGTTGTCCAGGATGCCTACAGCTTGCAGAAATGAAGGTTGTGTCAAAAGCCCAGTATTTCTAGGCAAAGCACAGAGAATGGCTGTCTTGTGACTAATCTAGTGGATTAAATTCATCCTCAGTTTTACTACAGGCTTTCTGTGAGACCCCAGAAGAATAACTTGGCCTCCTTATCCCTCACTTTCTTCTTCTGCAAGAGAGGGAGTGGTAATTTCCTACCTCACAAAGGAGCTGTGAAGCTGAATTCCCAGGGGTTGGTGAAGCACACGGATGTGAGAGTGACTGGCAGGCACTGAACAGATCTTGTAACTTTTGACTTTCCATCCTTCTGCAATAGCTGAGTCTGAGCAGCCTGTCCCACGATGGAGGGTGCTGCTCCACTATGGGTCCTCCTCGGCAGTCAGCTCACCTCTGTCCTGGCATCTGTCAAAGTACCATAAGGTGAGGCTTGGGAGACCATGACAATGGCAGTTTCATTAAAGCATTTCTTATGGCAGGTCTCTGAAGAGTTCTTAAAAAAAATGTAGATCACACTGCCTTCTGTCATTTAAAATATGTATAGAACAGTCCACTTTCACTGGTATTTAAATTAAAAAAGAGAACGGCTTTGCTGAATCATTGCTAGCTAGAAACATAAAGCGGTTAATATGGTTGTATGTATTAAAAGCTATTAAAGAGACAAGGCCTCCATGTAGGCTCAGTCATGCAGGCTGAAACTCATTGCTGGGCAGAGGTTCACACTGAGGTCACAAGGCAAAGCTTTTTCAACAGTGGCTTAGAGTCTTCCTCCATTTAGATCCTTACAAAGACTTAGTGGAATTAGAGCAGCTGAGTGAAAATCTAAATCATAAGACATTCTTGTCAAGATATCCAGTGAACACTGCAGAAATATTCAAACTGAATTCTGGATTTAGACCTTTCCTTCCTTCCTATATCAGCACAACTACATAGATACAATTTACACTTAAAACAGATAGCAACCAAAGTTATGTCCATTCAAAAGAGAAATTACTGCTCTGTTCCAGAGTCTTATTCCCTGTATGGAGACAGCTTCATTTACCTGACTTTAAACTATGACTTAGAGTAAAAAAAATATTGTGACACTGAGTTGTAACAACACGCTTCTTCCTGGCTTTCCCACTTAAAGAGAAAACCCATGTCAGAAAAGATGTCATTTATATCAACCTGCTGTCATTAAAAGACAGTAGTATCTATAGTACTGGAAAAAAAAGTGGTTAATATTCCTATAAATTCTGTAATAATTACATTTGCCTGAGAGCTGTCTGCAAAGCTTTAGATCAGTGTTTGTTTATAGCCAAGTTATAAATATCTGCTATGAAGCTATAACATAATTATTGCTGGTTTTTTTAACTGAAATGTAATGGAGAGCAAGAATATATATTCATGGAGTCAGTTGTAAATTTCCTTCATGCACTGAAGCACGTTAAAGTCTTGGCAGAAGAAATGGTAGTAATAACTGGACTGAATGTGTTTACTAAGGCATCACCAGCTTGATGCGACATCCAAGATCACAGCACAACTTGGATGAGGTGTTACAGTCTTAACTAGTTCAAAATATCTTGACTACTTTTGTCATGCAGCTATATGGTTTAAGCACATGATAGCTGCAAAGATATGTGATGGATCCTGTAATACAAAAAGAGGTCTGAGCTCCAGCTGTAAAAAGACCTTTTAATATATAGCTGCACAAGACACTTGATTAAAATTCAGTGAAAACCTTGAAGTGTTTGGCCAAACAGCTTTCCTCCTACTTTGCTTTGTTCTCTTTTGCACCCAGTTCCCGTGCCCAAAGTGGTAAGTTTTGGGTTGTTCCCAGCACTGACTCAGCTGAGCGCTCAGCCAAGCAGGGTTACAGGGAGCTGGTGCCTGCTAGCGGGAGATGAAGATTAACGCATGCCACACCACCTCGGTTTGCTCATCTGTGTGGTCCTACCTCTCGTGAAGTGTTTTCTGGGTGTACCGAGCACCTTCATTGCTTGGTTATTTCACAAGCAGTTCAGGGCGCTTTGTGTACTGTAGGATCAGATCAAGTATTTGTAACAACATTTACCCGTGCATAGTAAAACATTAGTCTTCTAAAACAAGATAGTCAATTAATTTGTCTACTTACGTTTTCATTACATCAACAGGTATGGTTAACTACTTTTTGACAATTGCTTTTTTTTTTCCCCCCACTCCTACAATTAGACTTTATATATCCATTGCAAGAGTATCTTGTTCCTGATGGCCATCAAAGCATTCAAACGTAAGCTTTAAAATGAAAAAAAAAGCTCCCGTAATAGAACCTATAGTCACTCATGTCCTACTTTCATAGACCTGGAAACTATAGTAGCAAGTCCTCAGTATTTTGGCCAATATTTGAAGGAATAGGTTTGTAGGTTTTTGTCTCCCTAGCTTGGGATGTCTTAAAGGATGAGTGTTCAGCATTTCCGAAGACCCAGTCCTGTTTAAAGATGTTTTGTGGTGCATAAAATAAAACAAGTTGAATGTCCTAACCTTCATCTAAGTAATTCCAAAACTGCACCCCTAGCCAAAGCAGAAAGGCCATTGTGGGTTTTAAGCCCTACAAAGTAAAAAGAAATGCTTTATTTTCAAAATGTTATTTTGTATTGTTTGGGCCTCTATATTTTTTTAATCTCTTACCAAACTTTATTAGAAACTTTTTCAAATAAAAATACTAGAATTAGGTTAACCTGTGTTAAAACTTTTAAGCTGCTATGATCTGTAACAATTATGTTGTTAAAAAACAAAACAATACAAAACCAGCTGATTTAATGTTCTCTTATTTGTGATGTTCAAAACCCCAAAGTACAACATACTTGATGTGAGTGCATTCAGTATCTTATGCATGACCGTTTTTTGCTTCTTTCCCAGTGCAGGGGAAAGATGTTGTAAGATCGAATTAGCAAATGTGATGGAGATGTGCTATCAAAATGAAGAACAAATAAATAAAGTTAAATTTATGTGTGATTTTTTTTCTCTCCCCCAGGATCACTGGTTTTATTTTCCGATGTAAAACATTTCCAATTTGAGCTTTCACTTGGCAGAGGTCAGTGAAACAAAACGAGAGGCTGCAGAGTTCCTGAAGAAATGCTGAACCCAAGCCAAGGTGGTTGTTTTCAAGGCAGGAAACCTTGCCTGCGTCCCTGAGCTGCAAGGGTGACCTCTTTTCACTTCATTTCAGCCAAATGATTAATGGTGACCACAGTTGCTGGCATTGAATAGAGGGCAATACCTGCACTACTGCTGTTCCTTTCTCTTTCAAGATAGACAGCAAAGCTTGTGTTCTCTGTTCTGATCTACAAACAGATTTTTTACATGTTTATATGTTTGAAATCTGTTTTAGCCAGTGGAAGTCCTGATTTAATTTTCATTCCTATTTGCCTGCCTTTCACATTATTTCTTTCTGAACTATTAGCTATTTTCTTCCCCTGCTCTCTCATTTATTAATGGTCGTAGCACCATTACTTTTGAAATATCTTAGTGTGGGGTTTGTAATTTTGTCCAGCAGGGTCCTGTGACTTTCACAGAATATAAAGCTCTTAAAATGCTGGGGGAAAAAAACATTTCAAAAGACTTGTAAGCCCAATTTTAAGTCAGCAGGAGTTGTACTCCTTGCTTGCATTAAATGAATGCATTAAAAACAGGCTGGGCCTCATAGGTTTTTCCCAGTCAAGTTTTCTTACATTTAGTGAAAAGTCTGACTCTGCAGGGCTTGGCAAGGCCAGGGCAGTGTCTCCCATGGCCAGGTGCAGCTGTGCACATTACCCTGTGCTGGGTGCCGCTGCAGGGGTGCACAGCGAGCTCTCCTGAAGGGCACTTGCTGCCATCCATTCCACGCTCCCACAGGCTCTGAGCTGCCACCTGAGGACCCACAAAGCATTTGGCACAAAATCCTCAACAGCACCTTCAGATGGTGGTAGGCATCTTAATTCAAGTGTCAATTGGCCATAGATACAGCACGTTTTTTTGTGGCACTACGGTGCTGTTGAGTATGAGACATTCCCACATCAAAACTTGCGAGTGAGACAGGCTTGGAGGCTGACCCTAGTGCCAGGTGCATCTCTGGTTGCAATGGATACCTCACAGAGTCATGTAGGTTGGAAAAGACCTTTAAGATCATCAAGTCCAATCGTATCCTCCAGGGATTAATAGGTGAGATTAAAAGGAGCAAAAAGTGCAACTTCCTTCCAATCTATCTTATTTTTGAACTATTAATGTTTTAACCCATTATTCTAGCTCCATTTCACATCTTTTTATGGTAAGAAAATACAAACAGGATATAGCATGAACTTATAGAAATCTCCCCCCCTTCTCAGCTTGCAATGATGCTGAAGTCGCATTTCCCTGTTCCTAGTTCAGCACTCTATTTCCCACCTCCTCATCCTCAACTGTGGGACAGGAGCAGAAAGAGATGCATGGGGGGGCTGTGCCCCAGGTGTTCCCACAGCCACCCAGCCCACACAGCCTTGTGCATCCACATCCAGAAATTTCACCCTCCCCCTGCATCCCTCCTGGCTGGCTCTGCTCCGTGCATGGCACTTATTTAGAAAACTCTTTGGAGTTGGGCCACGTTTTAGTTTGTTCATCCTCAGAAATGCCACACATTTTCTCCTTTTAATTCCACCTTTTTTTCTGGCATTAATCCCATAGCATTTATTTCTTTTACAAATGTTGTTTAAATAGTTGGCAACACATCATTAATATGACTAAGTTTTACCCCTAATGTAAGTTTGGGGTAAATAATTTTTCACAATAATTTTCTACAGCATTTCAAAGTGTTTATCAACTGTTCAACAGGAAGACAGGCAGGAGAAAGCAAAAAAGAAAGCCTGCAATCACTCCTTTAAAACTTGTTTTTACAGAAACTATATTTTAAATAACTCTCTCTGACTATATTTAAGCAAGATAAGACCAAATATTTCCATCACAACCACTTGTTCTTTTCTGAAGCAGAATCTCTACAAACCACTGCACTTGCCATCATAAGGCAGTCTAGGGATATAGGAGCGGCAGAGTATTTTATATCAAAAGACTTAAAAGAGCAATAATAATCAGTGTTATAGAAAACCACCTCTCCCACAAACACTGTGCCAGTATCAGGTGCAGTACACTCAGTGCCATCACGATGTGGGATTCATAGTATGGTGGGGAAATAAAGAAAGGGAATCTTTTACTGTTAACCTTGTCATGTCATTACGATCAAATTTTAGTCTGAGGTTTTTAATTAAAACATACTAATCCACACTATAGCCAGCAGAGGGAGCATTTAAAACAAAGCTTCGTTTGAAAAGGTCCGGCACATTTCTAAAAACAGGCTATAAAACCGAAAGCATTACAGTGGGAACCACACCAGAACACCTGTGGCAACCCAGCCCCTGACTTGTGAATGCACGCATGGACAAGGCCTGAAACTCACGCTGATGGGAAATTACTCACATTTCTTGGAGAAAAAACCACCCCAGAACCATCCCTCTGCTTCAGCATGAATCATTCTCAGTCCTTGGCATGCCGTAAGGATTTTTTTCAGGTGATCTACTTGCTGTTAGTTCAGATTTTGCAAACGGTTTGGGGGTGTGAGGTTATTCAGGGCTTGCTGGAGGCGTCTGTGCATGTTTTGAAGTCTGCAGAGCCAAAAGGGTGAGCGAGGGCACCCTGGGGGAACTCTGCCTCTCTGCGCCAAGGGCATGGCTACATGGAGGGCTGTGTTTTCAGACCTCATTGCCTTCATATACATCTGCCTTGTCAGTAAGGGGCACATGGAGGCATAGCAGCATTTCCAAAAATCTATGGAGAGCTGTGAGTGCCCCTGGAAGCAGGCACATTTCAACCCCCCAGGGTAATACCTGCAGAAGTGGGGTATTTCTGCTCTTGTGCCATGGCATTTCCACTCTTTTACCAGTGCCTAAGGCAACCCATTGTAAGAAAAAGGTGACTTGCACAGATCCTGTGCACCCTGCTCCTGATGCTGGTAGAAGGAGGGGCCTTTTCGAGATCTCTGCTCTGGAGCCCATGGGAGCCAGTGGTACTTGGCATAGTCAGCAGCTGACATTTGGGTTGTGTTAGCGATGAGTTACCTGTGATGTTTTTCACCAGCCAGCCACATGCACACACTGCACACTTCGTTAGTTGCAGTCACACCATCTGCTCCAGTGCTTTCATCCCTGCAATGCAAACATGCCAGGGGTGATGAAACACTGCAAAGTAAGAAAGGTGCAGCAAAGCAGCAGCATACAATTAGTACAACTGCATCTATTTATGAGAGGGGTTTTCCTCCCCAGAAAAATCCCATGCTGAAAAGCATGCAAAAGCAGGAGTCAGAAATGCTGCCTTACCTCCCTGCTGCATCCGGAGATGATGGATACAAGTGGTCAGGGGCTGCACCCAGTGCTGGGGCTCCAAAAACTTCTGCATTTCCTTTTGCATTTCTGTTTTTCACTGCCATTTCCTCTGCAAAAGTGGAACAGAGCTTAACAGACACTCAAAATACCATACCATTACATTTCAAATCCTGCCTTTGATCAGCTGTATGGACCTGTGTGACCTAGTCTAGGTGATCCTGCTCTGACAGGGGGGTTGGACTAGATGATCTTTCGAGGTACCTTCCAAGTCCTAACATTCTGTGATTCTGTGACAGACAAGGGAGGGAAGACACTATTCATTATTTTACGGTCACTGCAATGCATCAGAGACATAGTCCAAGCTTGTTTTTGAGCACAAAGACACAGCTGCTTAGTTCAGGTTCTGTATGATCTGCTTAGATTCCCAGTGATTAATCAGAGGGAGCAATATGTATTAAAATTTAATGTTAAACCTCAGAGTGGTTAGCACAGAGACAGGGCATCTTGTATATAAGGACTCTCTTTGGACAGAGACATAAACTTCACTGGGTGTTATCCAACTCCACAGTAGAATTATGAAGATTGAAAACAGGGCTACAAATGTGAAGAAGGCCTGTGCAATTGCGTGGCTCATCCTGAGCAATACAGTGAAGCTGGTGAAACAGAGCTTTCAGCCTAAGCAAATGTATGTATTCAAGCACGCTCTAAGGAACTACTTATTACAAATTACACTCATATTTATTTGTACACATATGTATGCATATGTATGTTGCAATAAATTAAACCTACCACCACTTCATTAAGGATTATAGACTGACTCTAGGTTTATAATGTTCCTTTTACTCAGACTAAAATGATGCTATCGGCATGAATTTGGGCTCAGGCCTTCTATTTTGATGAGTGTCATCATGTTGATTTCTTGGGCTGATGATCTTCTCACCTGATTGAGTATCCAAGGGAGTGTCTGAGTTTAAGCAAGATCTAAAAAGGTCTGCTAACTCATCACCTTGAGGTAGATACATATGTTTACTTACATCAGTCACCCATTTCATCTCTTTGGGCCTTTTCTTAAAAATGTAAATCCCAATTTTAACTTACTTTTCAGTGTCACTTTGAAATGCAACTTCACCCGGAGTTGAGTTTATTCTTACCATTGCATCTCTTCCGTGCCTGCCCACAACAGTATCTCCTGAGCTGTGAAAAGTCGTTTACTGTTTGCATATTAACCCAGCAGAGCCAACACAGCCGAGTGCTCTTCTCCCTAAAACTTCCTCAACAGACTTCTTTACTGACCTGCGATCGGTTAAAGGCAGCAGGGTTAACTCAGTACCTATTTGTCTTTGGTGACAGAACTTACCTTGCAGGTGTGCAAGTAACTCAGCCTGGGCCAAATCTCAGTTTCCAGGGCTGGAGTTGAGAGCAAATGCAAATATCTTTCAACTTCCAAATCAATCCGAGCACAGAAATCATTAAAAGCTAATATGTGCCAGGATCCATAGTGAAATTTTGCAGTTGCTTTTTGCAAATTTAAAACAAGTTAAAGCAGAAGGTGCTTTTCCTGTTAATACCTAATCCTCTCCCTAAGTAATGTCTCAGGAGCCAGGGAATCTTCACTGTGTGGGAAGAAGGGCATTTGACGGAGGAGAGAGGAAAGTTTAAAAAGCAACAAAACCAGTAAGGGTTAAAGACCTTGGGCTAAACTTTCACGCCTTCACTAGCCCTGGCAGCAATAGCCCTCCCATGGGCAGAGCCAGCCCCGTGGGCAGGGGGGGGCCACTGGTTCCCAGTTTGGGCTGTGGGGAATTCCACCACTGCTGTCACTTCGCCCTTCCCTCTCGAGCAGGCCTGGGTGCCTGCCAGCTCTTCTGAAACGGTGCGGGAAAACAATGAGGGCGTTTACTTATTGGAGCTTGCAGGAAGAAATTGTGAATTCAAATGTGTGCAGCCTGGGGAGCCCCTCTTCTGCTCCCGAATGGAGCTGGGGCAGCCGAAGGCCGGGATTTGTGACCAACTCAGGGCTCAGCTGCATGCGTTTCTCCTCAGCTATAGGATTTCCATGGCTCACCTGTGCAAGGCACTGCACAGCTCAGCAGTTCACCTGGGTGTCAGCCTTGTTTATTCAGGCAAGGATTTTAGTACGTAAATACACGGTTGTGAGCTGGCACTTGCCCTAGCTGAGCAGGTTTGCTGTTTTCTTCCTTGATGGTGTCCTACAACACCCAAGCTGCTGCAGGCTTGGGAGCATGGAGACTCCTTCAAAAATATTATACTCCTCACAGCAGCTGAGGAGTCTTAACTATTTAATAAGGAAGAAATTAGCTGACTGACATACCGGCATTTTAGGACCTGAATTACAGTTTGGTGCAGCCAACAGAGAGACTGATGTTGTCCTAAGGAGCCCTGGGCCTATGGCTGATAGAGAGGGAGGCCCAAGACCCCAGCAGTGGGGTGCCACCACACCCAGCCATGAGGGTCTGTGAGCACTCGGCATCTCTTGAGCTTTGTTGCAGTGGGGTTTTGTCCCTCAGGCTGGAGTTTCCCCCAAGTTTGAATAGGGATACAACTAACTCAGATTTTATAAAACTTTTGTCCATCTAACGTGCTGGTAAGGGAGCCTCTAACACCAGAGCAAGGAGAGCAGCAATTGGAACAAACAGGGCACAAGTTGCATTTTACTGTACTCTTTTGAACAGGCAAACTGTAACCCGGGTAGATAAGGTCAAAACTTTCAGAGTTGATGCTTTCTGCAAGATCAATAAATTAATCAGCCAAGGAAAGAAGAACACAGGACTGCTGCCCCTTATCTGCTCCTCCCCATCACTCGACTTCTTTCCCGTTCCCTGAAATGTTTGAAAACAAATGAGCCAGTGTGGTTTCAGTAAAGAGTAAATATTAAATAAGTCTAGCGCTCATAATGAATAAGGAAGGAGGCTGGCCCAAACGCCCTGCCTGCTTTCTGACTCAGCCTGAGCTGCCATGCCCTTCTGGAGCCACTGTGAACAAGAGGTCAGCATCTTACAAAGCCATTAAAAAGAAGTCTTGGGAAACGTTACGAGCTAGTGCAAATCACAATAGCTTTGCTTTTTAGCTAAACTTTGCTAGAGGTATCCAGATTTCACCAGCTGAAAACAAATCCCTTATTATTAAGGAAAAGGGTACTTTTATGTGCTCTGAAGTATCCTATGTATCTGGAGTTTTGTTTGCCCTGAGCGTAGAAAGTTTCATTTATGTTTTCTCTCTGATCCCTCTTGAACAATAACCATTAAGTGAAATGAGTCCAGCTGGGCAAAGTTGCTTGGTTTTATACAGCTCTTTTACAGCCCTTATCTGAACTAACAAGAAGGGGTAAAATGTTGCAATCAACCATCCCCCAGTCAGAGATATCGCCACTCCTGATACTACCATTCTTAAAAACATTGACTGCAATTTCAGCTTTTGATTATTGCTGGGATTTGATGTGTCAGGTCTGTAACAGGTTTACATGCAGAGCTGGAAATGCAGGCCCAGACTAATTAAGAAGTCACCGTTTTCCTGGCTGATCTGTTTTAATTCTACAGAGGTGCCAGCCTATCTGTCACCATCCAGCTGGAGGTGCGGATATGGCACCATGGAGCTTGACTTCTCCAGACTCATCTTTCTTATCCTTTTATTTCTCCTGCATGTACCTCTCCATGCTGTAGACATCTGTTTTCTGTGGAAACACTTTCTTGGTGGCAGCCACAGGGGGTTTAAATTGAGGGTGACAGGGATTTCTATGAGGTCTTTGCAATAAAGGGGCAGCCAGTCTCTCCTGCAATGGTGTGTTTCTACCAGAGGCTGAGAGATGTATTTTTAATGTTTTGTGAGCAATTCATACCACTCTAATATATATTCTCACTAGAAAGAAAGTGATAAAACTCAGTGGTTTTAGAGGTGGTAGCATTAGGCATTCCTGGATTCTCAAGACTTGCTGATAAGAAAAGTAACCTGCGTTTTCAGGGTTAATACCATCTCAGGCTTTTTTTCCCCCAATAATATTTTCACAGGGAAATAACCACAGGAATGTGAGTGCTGTGGGCACCAGCAGTAGATTTCCTGGATTTCCAACTTACTGTAACTACATTCTGTGTAAGAATTTTGCTTTTCTTTGATAATTTATTTTAATTTGGGAATGAAGGGACATTTGCACAACCCTCACCTAAGTTTGCTCCTTGGAGGGTATCACCAGCATAGCTAAAAAGCCTGTGCTCCCTCTGAGGTGTGTATGTGTACGGTAGGAAGGATCTGCCCAGATCACCATCACCTGAGCTTACCCTCTGTCTTTCGCATCTTGGTTGAAGACAACTTTGTTTATATGCAATAATTTCCATGGTGCACCAAGCCAAACACTTGTTTATCTAAAAACATAATATTGGCTAGGTAGCCACAAACATTTTGAAGCTTGAATAATATTTGCTCAATTCAAGTTCAAGTTCAGATCATTCCCACCAAGAAAAGTCAGGTGAGGTTTTCCAGTATAGTGACGTCTTCCTTTGCTTTCCTTATGCAATTAGGCATGCAACTTGCTCATTCCAATTAATGTGGTGTTTTGAGGAAAATAAAATCCATATATGAAATCTAATAGCACAGGTAGATCTGCAGGGATTAACAGTATGAAGGAGAACATTGTCAAGCATATAATGATATTTTGTGGTATGTTTGGTACAGCTAATGCTTTTAATTGCATTTTCCAGTTTAATTCTAGTAGCCAAAGGCTCAATGCACAAGGCAAATAAAAGACAGGATAATTGGCATGCCCAAGTGCCTCTTTTCAACATAAATCAGGCAGGCAGCAAATATGAGTTGAGCAAGGAGATCACTGTGTTGCAGTTTAATTCACCCAAGATTTTGCCAAAATTAATGTTATACTGCAGGATTGAAAAAACAGGCCTTGAAATGCATTGAAAATGTCAGGAGGGACTGGAGCCACAGTATCCCCCTTCCACATTAACATTTCACACGAGTGTGACAAAGCCTGTAAGCAGACTGATTGGGACCGGGATCAGACAGACATCTTGCTGGGCGCACTTCTCCATTCCCTATGACTGTCAGAAGATGCCTTACTATAAGATTTCTCTGTGATTACAGCTGCAATAACTAAAAGGCTGTTGAAACAGAAAGACCTTCCTACAAACCCGACAACAGCAACAGATCTTATTTTCCGTGCCCAGCCGTTTTTTAAGATTTCAGCCCTGCAAGCAGATGCAGAGGTGAACCATCGCATGATTTCAGCTGATGCTGCACACCAGTTTGTATGAGCACAGGGAGCTGCAAGGTAACGATTTTGACTGTAAGCCCTCTAGGGCTATGATTACCTTTATGGGCTTAGACAAATACAAAACACATTTCCAAAGCTTTGTTTTTAAGTCCATCAGTTGCAAGGTGAAATATAAGTACTTTTCCTTGAAGCAAAGGTGTTTTTTCTCCTGTTTGATCTACAAGTTCAGCCAAGGCAAACAACTTTGAAACTTCTAAGCACAGTAATTCACTCATCTGTCTGAGTCCTGTGCGCTTTTTGTTTGAAGATTGCGTAAACAAGTATTCCTACTTATCGAACCTGCAGAGCTTGTGCAGTTTCTTTGGAGAAAGCCCGATATTTTAGGGCTTTGCATGGCAGCAGCTGAAACACAGCTGGACAAATTCCCTGCTAGTGTTATCTGAAATATTACTGTTAACTTTGAGAGTTTTACCCCTTTATACCAGTAGATAGTTGAGTCTACTGCATGTGCATTATGTTTTGAGTTCAAAAAAACTGGCAGCTCTTCACCAGGTTTTTTTAAGCATTTTTACTAATTATAAAGAAAACATGTCTGTATTTGGCTTCTCGACAGATTATTTGGCCATCTAACCTAACAAAACACTGCGGTGATGCTGTTGATCGCATCCAGTTTTGGAAAGCTGTGCTGGGCTGAGTACAGTATTTCCAGGCTCCCAGGCATGAAACAAGCCTGCTCCTGCTGCAGTTCATGTGGCTTTTGCTGTGAACTGGAATGAGAGCAGGACCACGTCCAATGCGTGGTCCCAAAGACGCTCGCATATCTTTCAAACCCAAAAATCATCAGCTGTAAAAACAAAACATTTGGGGAAACTCCAGTCAGGGAGCAAACTGCCAAAAACCAAAATCTCTGTGTACGTGGAGTTGTTTTTCATTGCTGTTTAGCTCTGGGGCCTGACCCAGGACAAGGACAGGTGAGTTCTAGTTCATGGGAAACAGTGGAGCAAGCAGCTGAGTGCCAGCACAGTTCAGCAACAAAAAGCCATTAGTTTGGCTTTGCTGTAGTGCAAGATTGCACCCTAACATCACAGTGCTTGTCCTGATAGATCCCTCACTGCATTACTGAGGACCAGCTCCTGAAGGGCATGACATTTCTCCCTGGCTTGACAATAATCTCATTATAGCTGGGTGATTCTTGAAGCACAAATCGAGCCTCTCCATCAGCTCTGTGATTTCTGCAGAGATCGCCTGTGTAGCTGAGCCTTGGTGCATTTACCTGCTGATGTCTCGAGCACAGAGCTCTGTAAGCATCTTTACAGAACAGTACGTTTACTATCTTCAGTTCAGATCAGTGTTACTGTGAGCACTTCTTTACAGTCAAAAAGGTGGTGTTAGAAGGGATGAAAGCCAGATGTTCCATGTTTATCCAGCATCAGTGATTTCATAACACTTTGCTTGCAAGTCATGACTAGATTATTTTAGCTGCCAACAGCGCAGCCCAAGCATCAAGCCACGTTCCGTCTGCTCAGCGCACTCACAGCTCTGAACTGAGTCACAGGAATGTTAAATTACCATGACTAGGAAGAAATGCTTCAGAAACAGGTATTTTGCCTTTTGAGAACTGAATTTCACAAATAGATAACACATACCTTAAAAACGCTCCTGAGAGCACAGAAGCTCCCAGTCTCTGGAAGCATTGAGCTTTGTGCTGATGGACGAGTGAAGCTTGATGCTGACCACAGCCTGACCTGTTTGCTGATGCTGCCCATGTCAGGATAATGCATGGATCCTCCTACAGCTATACAGATCTGGGAGCATTGATACTGTTAGACTAATTAATAGCGTCTTAAGCTGAACACAAGCTAAGACCTTCATATTTACTTGAGCTAATGCTTTCTGCACCTGAAGTTCTGTTTAGAAGATATCTATCTTGTCCCAGATCACTCAGCACTTAACCCCTGCTCACTTTCTCTCACCTTTACAAAAATATGGCACTCCGCTGTAACTGCTGAGACTCCACCAAGAAGCAGAAATTAGGTGAGAAGCATTGGAAGCCAGGTTGGACATTATGTCTTCTACCTACATGAATCTGAGAAAAAGAAAAAGCTGAACACAATAGATTTTATGAGAACTGCAAAGTCTACAGGTCAGTGTAAACACACATTAAACATACATCAAAAGCCTTTGCTCCAAGCTGTCAGATACAGCAAAGTAATCTGGTGGGGATTTTGGAGAGCTACGTGCTTACCAAACAGTGAACTGCATTAGCTTAAAAAATATATCATCTGTGGTAAGAAACTTTAACACTGGCTGTCTTATATGGAAAACAGATAGATGGTTCAACTCCAGCAGTACACCATCTGGGAATGTCATTCAGAATATTAAAAGCACAATAAACAAAATTTTGCTAAATGCAGCGAAACCTAGAATTACTGAACACTGGTAGGAATTACATAAACTGTGTGAAGGTATTCAAATATATGGATATTTAAATAGCAGTGTCCATTCATTCATACACCTCTATATCTACACAGACCTGAAGATTTTAAGTCTGGAGCAGCACCATGTGCGAGGATTATCTGATTAGTACAGTTTTTAAGTAATCTGTTTCTCATGACACTCCTTCCCTGTGCAAGAAAAGCAGAGGTTTGTCAAGGCATCAATAATTCAGCATTAAAAGTCAATTCTCACAAAGTGTTCTTTGGGCATGAATTCTTCATAATCTGCCTGTGGGGTAGATGGGTGCTGGGATTTCTTCCACCTGATGGCCGCCTTGAAGACAGAGACACACTGTGGTAGAAAAGCTGAATAATTTGGCTAAACCGAGAGAAGAAATCCAACAAAGAGCCCAGTATAACTCTAGGAGCTCTGGGCTGGCAGGTCTCTTCCTGGACCATACATCTCCATCAGTTAGATGCAGTTTACTGTCTACAGCAACACCATCTAATGGAAATAGGAGGATAGTAAAGCATCAATTAATAAATTTATACTTGCTAAAGAAAACAAAAGTAAGTTTCCAGACCTAAAAACTAATAAGATGTTCATAGCTCAGAAAAACCCAAAAGCAAGGGAAGGGAACACCAGATGTTTTCTCTTCAGAACTTTAGGGACCTGGAAGCCTGTTTCTCCAGGGAGTATGCAGCCATTCAGCCTTCAGCCAGATCTAGCCATGAAATCCTGAGGTCAGAGGGAATATTTTTGTTTCTCCATGCACTCCATCATAAGCAGTGACAAGAGCTGTCAGAGTCTGGAGGATTGCCTCATATAACACTTTGCACTTGGACTGGCTTTACGGAGGGGAATAGACAGAGCCAATAACCCTCAAACTCCTTTCTAGTGGGATCCAGGCAAGCACCGGCAGCTGCAATGTCAGCCTGAAGACATAACTCCCTGTTGTTGTACGCCTGCAAGCCATGCCTTCACGTAGAACATCGCTGACCCGCTTCGTCCACGTGCAAGCCTCTGGATTTAAAACTATTACATGGCTGCGAGGATCAGGCACAGCCCAAGTCAGGAAGAGAGCAAACCAGGGTAACGAACGAGGAATGCAGCTTACCCTTCAGGCCCTTGTTTTGATTTAGAAAGTGCAAATGAAGCAGAAGTTATTGCTTTATTCTTACAAATATTGCCTCGGGAACATTTATAAAATTCTGGAGACTTCCTGCATTGCATTTTAAGAACCCTAATCCAGAGCCCCTGGCAGTCAGCTGGCTGGCAAATATTACCTCTCAGACTGAAGCACACTTTCAAAAGAAGGAAAGGGGTTGTTAAACCTATTACAGTGTGCAACAGGTTCTTTTCTGAGTAAGGCAATGATGCCTCTGTGAATTCACTGCCTCTAACCTTCAAAAAGATTCAGTGTTGAAGAAAACTTATTCAATTTTAACACGAAGAAACTTAAAATCCAAGGCAACTTGTTGGCTGGTTACACCAAATTCCTTCACCTCTTTTTTCCTTGTGGCAGATTCAAGGTTAAAATTCCCAAAGGCAACAGAACGGTTCTGATTCCTCAGCTCTCCTGTTCCTCTTGTTCTTTCTACAGCGCTGTTTGTGATAATGGGACTCAGAGACCTGGAGGACAGCGGGGGGCGGGGAATGGACACAAGGCACATGTTCAGCAGAGGTGAAGCACTGCTAATCTACACTGGGACTTGATTCTGGGCTTGTGTCTACACTGGTCCTGTTTTAACAGGAGCCTGCTCCTACGTAGCCCACAGCAGGAGGAGGCTGGAGAATTGTGGTGGAGAGAAGGGGATTCGTGTGCTTAATCAGATGAAGCATTCAAACTCACCTGAGGAGCCGCGGCCCTGCCTGGACTCAGTGCTTCCAGAACAAGAGGGTGCCTCATCTGCGGGCAGGAAGCAGTGCTTGAAAAGGGAGTTTTTACAAAGAATGTGCTGACGTCTGCTTTCCTTGTTACCAAAACTTCCCTGCATGCCAGCTTCCATCTCTTGCTGTCCTAGCCTCCCTCCAGCTCGGACCCCAGCTCTTGCCCTGCTCTCGGTGCATATTTACATACCTTGATTAACCCACGGATGTTGAATATTTTGTGGGAAACTTCAAAGGGCTTTACTGCATTGTTCTGCTAATTATTTGTAAACACATTATCTGTAATCTCTGCTATCCCCATCCAGCTATTGTGCTCCCTTTGGAATAAATGCCTACCCAGCCATGTCACAACCCAAGACAAGCACAAGAAAACAAACAGATTACTACTAGAAACATAATTTTTCTGTTTATAATTTTCAGGCTAGAAATACAAGCACTTATACAATATATGCATGCTTATACAACAGGCAATACAAAATGCAATCAGGCATTTCCAGGAACCATCTGATTTGCCATACCTGTACACTTCAGTTTTCAGAAATGTGTGTAATTCTTTCCCAAAGACTCTGACTCACTCAGGATGTGGACATAGGTGGCAAATCTGAGATTTCTGCAGGCATGGCAGGCTTGGGAGAGCTGCTGTGCATCTTCAGTTGCATCCTCAAGTGACCGTGGGAAAAAGTTCTAAAAGAAAGAGGATATAACCACAAAAAACAAGCTATGTATGAAATATTTATAAATATTTCTAACTTCCACCCTCTAAATTCTTGTAAAGATGAGGAAATTGCTATTTAATAAGCCATAGGCCAGCTGTAAAATAGGGCTCTCTAAACGAGCATCCATTGCTTGTGGACAGTTAATCAGTTTTAACTGATACAAAATTAGAAACAGCACCTCTTCTCCATGGTAGGGAGGCAGCGGTGGTAAATGTGTCTCATGAAGACACATTAAAGACAAGGAAATCAAGTTGTGTGCAAAGCTGAGCACTCCATGGGTCTTCACTCCTGAAAAGGGTCTCCAGCATGCTTGCTCTCCCCTCTTGGGCAATCCTGATGGAGGCAACCCTGATAACCCTTCTGTCTAGATTTGTGATGGCAACTCATTGTCTTCTGCTATCCTGTAATTTAAATAAAACCTGTATATCCATCAGCAATCAGCAGAACAGTAGCACTGGCAAACATGATTGAGCAGTCTCCCTGCTCAAATTAACGTCACAATTTCATGCCCCATTCTCCTATTCCAGTTGATAACAGTGAGGTCAAAGGTCCTGCATGTCCTATTTTAGGAGCTGAGCTGCAATGTCAGATCTCTATTTAAATTCACAGCCACCTCATGATATTCACAACTAAAGACGGGGGGGGCGCTGCCCCGGCTCCACTTTCTACCTCTCTCTCCAAAAGACTTTACAGGGAAGAAGGGCTGGTATCTCCCTAAATAAGGCAAATGCCATGCACCACCTTGTCCCTTAAATACATCACTGAAGCTCTCTGTGTTACCACACCATAAACCAGACTTGGGAACTGAAGATTTCTTTCAAACCCAGTTGAAAAGGGACTGGAAGCTGTAAACTGATATTGCTTTTGGAATGGTCAAACCACCCTGTTGGAGAAGCAGTTGGTGATCTCTCTCAAGCTGTGACCAACTGTCCCCTACATGAGACCTCCCAGAAGGACATTTTGGTATGGACATGCTGCCTAGTACCCTGGGAGGCACCTCAAAATGTAACCGGTCATAGAAACAGAATGCAAGTTCAACTGAGGCTTCATTTACAACTTCGCAGAAAAGCACTGCTAAACATGAAACTGCTGATAACAAGGAAAATGAAAATAAAACAAAACAAAAAAATCTCTGGAGGAAATGAGTGCTGTGTTTCTCATAAATAGTAGTACTTTTCCAAAATGAGTGTTCCATAACAGGTAAGCATTAGGCAGATCTTTCCCACTAATCTGTTTGACAGGCAAGTTTCAGCAGCCTGAAAAGTCTCTATAGTAATCCAGAACAGGGGTGACTAGAAAGCTATTCTCCGACACTTCTTTTTTTTCCTTAAAAGTATCAACTTAAAATAAACCAGAGCCTGGAGCCACATTCAACCTCCACACTGACAAAAAGATGCTGGAGTGGCTGAGGCTGGTGCTGGATGGGCAGCTGAGCCCCTCTCATGGCCAGGAAAGGGTCCTCCTCACCCCGGCACTGGCTCCCACCTCTCCTTGCACTGCCCTGGCCTTGCTGGGCTGAGCCGGTTCCCACTGCTAGCCCAGATGATAACTATCTGGCTTTTTGTTGGATTAATGAGCTGTGCTGGCTCTGATGAGCACCAAAGCTGATCCAGGGTAAACAGCAAGATCACAGGTCCAGAAGCAAGAAGGGAATGAGCAAGAAGTGGAGCTTTTTTTTCCTTTGAGAAGGGGTGAACACATCTAACACCACACTGCATGGCTCATAAGCATCCTTCGCCAGTCTTGCTTTTTGTGTATATGTGGGTATCACATCCTACCTGATCATCACATCCCAGCCCTACCACTGACGCCAACAGCAGCTGGCTGAGAGGGAGTAGTGGTTTCTGTGATGCCATATCATCATCTCCTGGTGTTTCTGTTTCACAAAATTGTATCTGCAACATCAAGGTCCACTTTTTAAAATTAAACCCTTGAGTCACTCTCTTTTGTATAAGACCACTCAGTTTCACTGCTGCTGTCTGCCACAGAACACTCTCTGTGCTGGGAATGGCTCTCTGCTGAGAGGAATGCTGTTACATAGCGATATTTCTTCTCTAGGTGATTAAGGACCTAATTGTCCCAAATACATTACAGCACTGTAGCCTTATGGGAGCCAAGGAAATCAAGTTCAGCTGCCTTCAAAAGTCATAGAAATCAAAGTATTATTTTAAGCCAAGGCAAGCCACTAGGTAATTGTTTTAATTAAGTCAGTCATGGAGGTAGTTTTACAATCTAACTGTGCTGAAGAACTATGTTACTGGCTGATTGCAGTCATCAATTATTTCTCAAGTGCCCTTTGGTGATAATTCTTCCTAGTTATAAAGAAATTACTTTTGTATTTAATTTTTCCACGTAAAAATTCTGTTGCAACATTTCCTTTTTTTTTTATTCCAAGCTCCACAAATACGTAGCCAGCTTCACCAGTATATACGCACAATCCAAAATTATCCAAGAGACTAAAGACATGTGATATTTTACCCAGTCAGATAGTATTGACCCGTATGCACTGTAGACTTCAAGCTGTGCTTCTCCACGTATGTCCATGTATCCTTAATAAGGACACAAACATCCTGCACAGCCTTCTCCATGGCAATCTCATACACTGATTTTGCCAACACAAGTTTTCAACACTCATCAGTAAAAAGTTTTGAAATGGCTTTAGTATTGCAAAACTTTACAGGCAAGTCTGGATTCCTTTAATATCTGGGTTTATGCCTTTGCTGTATTTCCAATCTTTCGTCTTTCCCTGTAAAATCTGAAAAATTATTTTTTTTATTTTCCTTATGACAGCTAAGAACCTTTATAAGCTGTGGGAGCTGGGCCTTAAAAAAGGTCAACTACATCAAGATGATGTCATCATATGGACATTTTCTTTGGCAGAAAAATTGGTTTGTTTCTTTTGCATCCTTTGCTGCCCTTATGCAGTTTGCCGTGATTTCAGCTGTGTGTTTGCAATGGTTTGGTGTCCCTGCTGTGAAACATCTCTCAGAACATCCAGAATCAACTCTAACTTTTTTAAAAGTGGGGTTTACCTTCTTCTGTGATCTGTTGTTGCATGGTAGCCCCACTGACAGTTGTCCTGGTCAGCTCCAGCACAGCACGGGAAGGACTGGCAGGGCACTGGTTTCCACTACAAGGAAACCTTGGTAAACCAGCCAAGGGCACGGGGGTCCGAGTGATTACAAGGGTGGACTGGCTCCTCTGCAGACATGGAGGCAGTGGGGATTTTCAGAGCCTTGAGCCCCTGTTCACTGCGGGACCCTTGCACACACCCTATGCATTACCTCTCATAGCCTCTCCTTTCCGTTGAATGATGTGGTCATCTCTCCATTCCCCAACTCAGAAATCGTACCTACACTAAGGTGAGGGTAACATCCAAGAAGCTCCTATTTCCAGCTATAAACAGACCCAACAACCCTTAAAATCCACTTAGAAGCACCACCTGAAATTGTAAGGATTCTTGAATCCTGAGCACTCTGGTCTGAGGAGACACACCAGATAAAGAAGGATGGGACTTTGATAGGACTCAAAGCACCTCTGTGAAGGCACTTTCCTTCTAAGTATTGACATCTTATGTTTTGTTTTCAATGGACTTTATTTGCGTTACCTGAATAAGCTTTCTAGTTAATAAATTACTCTGTGTGACCAGAGTAGTAGTTAATCTGTTGATGTTGTTGTGGTGGTCAGACAAATAAGAGGAATGGCTGAACACAGCTGAATACACAAGTTGGGAATATTGTGCTTGCTGAGATGTAAAAAAGTCTCCAGGGTTTACTTGGTGGACTATTCCTGTATTAGCTCATTTCTTAGTGCTAGCTAAAAAATAATTGTGAAAAACAAGTGCTGTGGGATGCCCAGAATGAAGTACTGGGCTATACTTGTGTATAGCAATGACTGTCATTGCCTCAGCTCTAATCTACAGATTCTTTATTTTGGTGCTATGTTCTCCGCTTCAAGTTTTTTTTTACAATAGCTATTTATTGTCAAGAATCTTTTCCAATTTCCTTCCCAAGTAAATAAGGAAATCCTGCTTTGAAGAGGCTGAGGAAGTGTTTGTTATATGGGTTTTATTCCCAGACACTCAAGTTCTTGTTTTGCAAATTGATGGCAGCTTGAGTTTAACTTGAAAAATTTGAGTGAGGAAAAGCGAAAAACTTAGCTCCAAGAGTAAATATACTGCAGCTCAGTGAAGTACACTGCAGTTTACTTTTAGTTAAATATTGTTATAGTTATAAATGTTTTTTTCAGTTAAATATTACACAACTTCGGAGTAGGAATGTTGAAACTAAAACGCATATTGACCTGGGAGACAGCTTTGCTTTCTATTCTTCCTCAAGCCCTTTCTGTTTACTGAATTTCAGTGCTGTAAAAGACCAAGAAAACATCTTGCACCTGGCAAAATTTGCCATCTGTAAACAACACCAAATCAATTCAGACTCTGTCCCTGCAGCAAAATGGCCACAGAGCTGTTTTAATACTCCATTTACAAGTAGGTATAGGCAATTTTTGCTTTCCACTATATAATGACCCTATTTTCAGGACAGAAGGAAAATACTTTTACTGTTCAGTCTCACTTAAAATACAAACTGGCCACCAAAGATCCAAATATGCAAAACACCATTATAATATTTGCATGACATTTATGCAATACTCTCTATAACATAAAAGCGTGTGTATTTTTTTATCACCTCTGTGATATCATTGGCATGTTCACTGAGACCAATGTTGCCTTTTAACTTTGCTTCAGCTAACTGATAACCCAGCAATCTGCACAAGTAATTCAAGTTCTGCCAGTCTTGCACTGACTTCACTGCCACGTGTTTCCTGCTCACCAGGCTCTGGAGTTTCCCTCTGTCGCTCTGGACAGCCTCGTCCAGCCCAGACTCACCTGGGCAGTCCCTGAGCTCTCGCAGCCCCGCTGAATTCACAGCTCTTTATCTGAAAAGGACCACGTTTGAGATGGTGCAGGTGCCACCACAGTGAAGGATTTAAAAGAGTGTTTTCCTGAGGGAGAGTCACTACACCCCACTCCCAGAAAGTCCTCCATGTCCCTCACTCAGGGCTAAATAGCAGGGGTATTCATAGCCAGATTCTCTTCGTATTTATTGCCTATTTTTTATACTAATCACACAAGACTGAGCAGATGAGTCTTTCTAGCAACCAGCAGGAAGTCTTTCAATAGGAATAAAAGAAATGGTAGAAAATCCTTTGTGTCTTACAATAATAAATATCTGGCTTACAGTATGCAGCACTCATCCAGGAGCCGAATTCACATGCCACAGATCAGAGCAGTCCACAGGACGTCCCAGTGTCTGTGTCAGGGCTAATGCAGAGACCAGTACATGCAGTGTCCACTTTACTTGCAACCAAAATCACTCCCCAGAATAAAGCAGCCACCAAGCACTCCCCACACCTCCACAGCAGCAGCATAGAGTGAATAAACCTGCACAGCAATGGGTATCATCTTATGCGACATGATGTGCTTGCTGTAGATGCCTAACTGAGTAGATGCAAATACAAACAAACCTATTTCCCACTTTCATTAGCGTATCCTCATGATGGCTGTGCTGGTATAAATACAAAACCAAATCCACACATACTCAATATGGACTAAATCTGTTGTAGACCAAGCCAAACCAAGACTGCAGGAAAACAGATTCTGCTGGACAGAGCTGAGAATTTAACTTCACTCCATGTTTTTTCAACCACAAGAGAGAAAACCGTCCATCCAATTAATATAACACAAATATAAGGTTCAATCCATTACACCCTTTTTTACTAGTTACAGGAACAAGGAAGGAGTTTCATGTAAGCAAAAGTCAGCCTCAGGTGCTGCGTCCTCCAGCATTTTGTTGCCAGGCGGGAGAACACATCTGAGCGGGACCCCCCAGCTGCGATGCTAACAGCACAGGGGAGTGCTGAGGGCAGGTTCCCTCAGCGAGGCAGCAGAAATCTCACTCAGCTCTCTACCTACAGCCTTGTGTATTGCTTTTAATCTGTCCTGGGAGAAAACTGTAGCCTCAGCAAAGACAGACAGATATGTGACAGACGCTTTACCATGAAGAAGCTTCCAAAGATGTAACTTCTTTGCATACCTATCTGGCACCCTAAAGAGAAATATTTGTCTTCCATTTTCAGTGGAGGTTAAAGGCACTCACCTACAGTAAAGGTAATCAAATTTCATGCTTCAAGGCTTAAGCAGATTGCCTAGCAGGGTTTTGCTATGTGCCAGGGACAATTCTCTCTCTGAAACGTTGCAGAGGCAACTAGGTGTGTTATGGATTTCCTCCCTGCTTTTCCCAGAGACTGTAATGAACCTGCTTCAACATTATCACTTTGTTAATATAATCCAGAGAAAGACTTAGAAGTGGCTGTAAACATCCCCTTTGCTCCCTTAGCCTCATCTAGTGCTTAACACAAGTCTGGTCATGTAATGAGGAAATAGCCGCATGGCCAGATGCAGCCTTGGGATCTCCAGCTGAAATGAGTTGCTTCTACCTCAGTGATCTCAAGGGACGCACAGTAGAGTATAGCCATACAGCCCTTACAATGGACAGATACATTATTCTGATTATAAAGTAATTTCAACTATTCCAAAATGAAGGTTTTTTGAAATCTTTCACTCTAAGGCAAACAGAAATTTAAAATGCAAGACTTTCCCATGGAACTGAAATTCTGAGTCACAGCACTACAAATAAGAATTAAAACAGTGACAAATAAAACACCTACACTAAAAAACATTACAAGGAATCTTGGACCAAGGCACCCCAGTGAAACTAATTGCACTGGTTCTTTGAGTAACATCTATGTACTTTACCAGGACATGCCTGGAGACAGTCCCTGGTATTTGGCTCATCTGGTGAATGTCAGAAGAGCAGGTACTGGGCACAGCACTGCAGCCCACAGCTGGAGTTCTACCAAAATTCCCAGGGAATTTCAGCATCAGGAAGGTGCTCTTTCTTTTTTAAGCCACAGCAACCTAAATAAACCAGGTTGGCTGCCCATGACAGCATAAGGCACAAGAGTTGAGTTTCCAGAGGTGCTGCCAACAAACCTCAAATCCATGGTAAATGATCTTGTGAAGGTGTATAGATCCGGAGAATACTGCTGCCACTGCTCTGCTTCTACTCAAGAACTGTCTACGTACAAGCTTTTTGTGGAAGGCTAAAGAAGTACTAATTCTCTTAAAGATGAAAAACACTCATAAAGGACAGTATATGATTGGAAGTAATGAAGTAATGAAAATCTTAAAACATATACAGTACATTAACAGGCAAGAAAGATTAAGTATTTTGTCAGTGAAAAAGAAGAGATCTAAAGTTAGCTGTAGAGTGCTAATGCGACAGCATAATTAGAGATGAGTGTGGCATGCGTATGCACATATATTCCCTGCTCTATTTATCAAATCCACTGCTTGGGGCATCGAAAGAGAGATGTCAGGTCTGAATAAATTTATTTGTAGGTGCATTTTGGGCCAGCTGGACCGTTGCTGCTGTTTGTGTAACACCATAGGCAAAAAGGGCATTGCACTGATAAACAGATCCTCATTCTAATCCCATGACAGTATAAATCACGATTAACTCATGAATTTGCAATGGTTTGCGACTGACACTGAAACATGAGGTCTGAATCTGGCACATGGACCACAAAGGAATGGACAAACCGCAAGAGCCAAGATGTGATCTATCCTGCACGTGTGCAAAAAAGAGGACCACTGTGCAGCCTTAACTCTGCTCTGGCTGCCTCAAACCATGACTTTTGTGCTTGCTTAATTGAGAGACTTGACAGGATGAGCCTGTTTATGGCCCGTGCCCCACGCACACACTGGAAGGCTGCAGAGGTGTACACAGACTGTCCCTTCCCTCTGGGGAGGAGAGCAGACACAGTAATACCTTCCTGTGGTCTTAGAGCCAAATATTCAGCAGCTGCATGGTAGGAACTAGTGGCTGGAGCAGCAAAACCCAAACCAACAGCAGCATGCAGGTGTCTTCTAGTGGGAATCAGGTAACCTAAGTTAGGCCTTAGCTTGTGAAGGAAGACTTCAAGTGGCCACAGCATCTTTGGTCTCAAAGAGCTCAATCTGAGCCATGCTCTCAGAAGGCAGAGCTGCTCTCCTCTCCAGAATGGCTAAATTGAACAGCACTACAATTACATGCTTTGATACTTGTGACAAAAAACACAGCCTCCTTTGCTGCTTAGCAGAGAAATCAATGTTGAGAACTGCTACGCACCAGAAAGTCAACTCTGCTTGCTTTGTCCTGGGAAACGCGCCCAGCTCTGCTGTGCTGGGGCTGGCAGGGAGTGACAGCAGTGGTAATCACAACCATCTGCATCACTCGGAGAGCAAATACATCTGAACCCCTGTTCTACTCTGAAAACATCTTAATCTCTCCCATTGCTGCAATCGTTCAGGAATGAGAACTAAGGACTTTTTCCAGACACTTTTCTCTTATTTTTATATGTTTTCAGAGCCACTACAGATTCCTACTGGTCACACTGCTGGGGGAGAAGTCTGGCAGGTCCACTGCCAGATGCTTCCTTAACATGCCAAGTAGCACAGGTTCTGAGTCCACAATCCAGATTAAAGTTTATCTCCAATTAAATGGTTCACCGAGTAAGCTTTAATAGGATGAAGGAGCCAGGAAGAATGAGAGGCTTTCCTGGGGAGCTACTTCAGTTTAGTGCTATGCAGATGGACAGACCTTGGGTTTGTTTAAACGAGTGCTAACAACGTTGCTTTCCACTGGTGTCATGACCTCAGAGTTCTACTGTGTTAAAATTTCATCAAAACAGTAATGTTACACTCTCAGCACCTTTGAAACAAATTATTTTCCATATAAGTTTACACGTACTAGAAACAAAAGTAGACTGTGGAAAAGTAAGCATTGAAAGTAGCGAAGATTTTCAAACATATTAAATGGTGAAAATGGTTGGAGTTTCACTCTCGTAGTATCCTGTGTCAGTGTGGAAACTCATGAACATTTTATCATTGTACAGTGAGATTTATAGATCTGAAAACTTCAGAAAGAAATGTGACATGATCATTTTTGGAAGAGGTGGATTTGAGTGGGTTTTTTCTTGTTTTCCCCATTGTTCTTTTCAAAGCAAACTTCATTAATTTTGCCTTACAACACTGGCACTAATTAAGCAAGTATTAAATCAGAGACATAACGAATATCTATAGAGGATTTAAAATGATGGGTCACGGATGACGCCTGGTAGACATTTACAAGCTGAGTCCATGGCTCTTGAAGAAAATCTTCCGTGAATTGGTTTATTTACCCACAAAAATAGTTATTTTATGAGTCAGGTTAGTGACAAATCTGTGAAGAGGTTGGAAAAACACAGAACAAAGACCAACCCCTAAATGTGAACAACAAGAGTACTCCTAGTGCCCTGGGCTTCCTTTCACTTTTATTTCTATTCTCTTTGAAAGTAAACAATGAAAGCAGTTTTGTTTCCTTCAAATGAGGTAGGACTTCCCTGAACATTTGAAAAACCACACAAACTCTCTTCAGTAGGCAGGAATCTTCCTACAGGTTAGTTTACCCTCTTTTAATGGACTCTCCACATGGCTCCCTCAGATGAATTTTTTTCTTAGGAATTTATGAACAAAGTAGGAGGCAGATTATTTTTTCAAAGATTCTTTTGTGCATGGGCTAAACTCTGTAAGAAACTCCTGTCCTGAAGCTGATGTAGAGATACTTTGCCTTAAGTAATAGTGAACAGGAGCCCCACTAACCTCATTCAAAAAGGGGCCTGGTTGCTACAAATCAGGAGCCCAAAATACCATATTTACTGAGAAGTCATAGGAGAGCATGAGCTCACTTTTAAGAAACTGTTAATCCTCCCTATCTGACATATGTGTTGGAATTACACAGATCTGAACTGCTTTGGCACACAGATCCAATGCTGCAAAGAGCCAGACAAATAAATTGCCTGCTGCCACGTTAAACAGGCATTCAAGGATCAATTTGCTACATTATGATGGAAGAAAAACAAATTAATTTTCCTGTAAGTGGTTGAATACAATACAGTTATATCTTCTAAACATTTTCTCAATAGTCAGGAGAGATGGAGAGATCTGTATTTTATTTTTTTTCCTGTATAACTGAGAAGTTCTACCTGCATTCTGGTACTCAGGCTATGGCTGCTGCACAGGGGCCAAAATTTCACACTGCCCTTGAACAACAGTGTCAAGGTGAACTAACTCAAGTCTCTCACTTGGATTTGAAATCTCAATTTTCCACAGCTGTCCTGTCAGCAGACCATACTAGTGCTACCTCTGCTGATTTTGAAGCATCTGCAGATAATTAGGAAGATGCTTACAATACACAGTCTGTGGGAGATAAAGGTATCAAAACCTCAGTGAAAACCATAGAATCATTAAGGTTGAAAAGAACTCTAAGATCACCAAGTCCAACCGTCAACCTATCGCCACCATGCCCACTAAACCATGTCCTGAAGTGCCACATCCATACGTTTTTTGAACACCTCCAGGGATGATGACTCCACCATCTTCCTGGGCAGCCCCTTCCAGTGCTTGAGCACTCTTTCAGTAAAGAAATTTTTCCTAATATCCAATCTAACCCTCCCCTGGTGCAACTTGAGGCCATTTCTTCTTGGGAGAAGGCACTGACTCCCACCTCGCTATACCCTCCTCTCAGGTAGTTATAGAGGCGGATAAGGTCTCCCCTCAGCCTCCTCTTCTCCAAACTAAACAACCCTAGTTACCTCAGCTGTTTCTCAGATTTGTTCTCCAGACCCTTCACCAGCTTCACTGCTCTTCTCTGGACACGCTCCAGTGCCAAATCAATGGATACGTCCTAAGTAATGCATGTGCCTTTGGAAAACTTCTGTCTGAGCTCAACAGTTTGGAGGAAAGTTTCTAGAAGTTGTAGAGGTTTGAAAACCAACCAACCGAACCTAAAAGTGCCTAAAAACCCAAAATGTACCTGACGTTCATGTATGATTATATTAAGTATATCATGACCAGATGGAGGGGAAGCTGCCTGAGAGGCTGCAATGGGAGCACTGGGCTGGAGCCCATAGCACGAGGTACAGGCTCACAGGCACTGCTCTGTGGGGGAAGGTAGGGAGAGGAATAACACAGGCTGGAGATAGGGAGACCTGAGCTTCTCCTTACACTTAACCACAGCCTTAATCTCTTAAAAACAACAACAACAACAAACCAAAAAACAAAACAACCGAAACAAACAAACGGAAAACCAACCCTATTTCGACCATTCCCTAGTGGAGATGTCTCGGAAAGGTTGCTCAGAAATGGTCTGCAGCTGATAAGTGACTCTCGCATACTTCAGGGGGACCAGGCAGGAGCTGGA
This sequence comes from Mesitornis unicolor, assembly GCF_000695765.1. Classification (NCBI taxonomy): domain Eukaryota; kingdom Metazoa; phylum Chordata; class Aves; order Mesitornithiformes; family Mesitornithidae; genus Mesitornis; species Mesitornis unicolor. The sequence goes on from NW_010156503.1 coordinate 34,828, forward strand.
GACACGGCAGCACACGCCCCTACCCTTGCTCGGAGGGCCAGGCCGGGGCGGGGGGAAGCAGGGTCCCGCCCGCTCC
>NW_010156504.1:0-2001 GCF_000695765.1 Mesitornis unicolor
GGCTGGCCAGCATGTCCCCGATGCTGTGCTCGTACTGCTCGGCCAGCGCCGCCATCTTGCGCGCCTGCTCGTCCTTGAGGCGCTGCAGCAGGGCCTTGTGCTGGCTCTTGGCCGTGGTCTCCAGGAGGTGGCTGCGCAGGGCCTTGAACTGCCGCGTCTGCACCTTGCACGTCTCCTGGAACTGCTTCTTGATCTGCAGCTCCTTGGACTGCGGGGGGGACACGGGAGGGGAACACGGCGGCTGACGGGGGACACGGCCGCCCCGCTGCACACCCGGCACGGGGGCTTCAGAGAGCGGGGCCGGGCCTTGAAACGCAAAACTGGGCCTTGAAATGCAAAGCTGGGCCTTCAGGGCCTGAGGTCGGGCCTTAAAACCCAGGGCTGGGCCTTGAAATCCAGGGCTGGGCCTTCAAGGCCTAAATTTGGGCCTCAAAACTCAGGGCTGGGCCTTGAAATCCAGGGCTGGGCCTTCAAGGCCTAGGGTTCGGCCTTGAAATGCAGAACTGGGCCTTTAAATACAACATTGGGCCTTGAAACACAAGGTTGGGCCTTCAAGGCCTGAGGTTGGGCCTTAAAACTCAGGGCTGGGCCTTCAGGGCCTGGGGTGGAACCTTGAAATCCAGAGTTGGGCCTTTAAATACAAGATTGGGCCTTGAAGCCAATGGTTGGGCCTTGAAACACAAAACTGGGCCTTCAAGGCCTGAGGTTGGGCCTTGAAATCCAGAGTTGGGCCTTGAAATCCATGGCTGGGCCTCAAAATGTGTGGTTGGGCCTTCAAATCCAGGGATGGGCCTTTAAATACAACATTGGGCCTTGAAATGCAAGGTTGGGTCTTCAAGGTCTAACATTGGGCCTTAAAAACCATGGCTGGGCCTTCAAGGCCTAGGATTGGGCCTTGAAATCCAAGACTGGGCCTTGAAATCCATGGCTGGGCCTTCAGGGCCTAAATTTGGGCCTCAAAACCCATAGCTGGGCCTTCAAGGCCTAGAGTTGGGCCTTGAAATTCAGAGCTGGGCCTTGAAACCAATGGTTGGGCCTTGAAACACAAAACTGGGCCTTCAAGGCCTGAGGTTGGGCCTTGAAATCCAGGGCTGGGCCTTGAAATCCAGGGCTGGGCCTTCAAGGCCTAGGGTTAGGCCTTGGAATCCAGAGCTGGGCCTTGAAAACCAATGGTTGGGCCTCAAAATCTGTGGTTGGGCCTTGAAACACAAAACTGGGCCTTCAGGGCCTGAGGTCGGGCCTTAAAACTCAGGGCTGGGCCTTCAAGGCCTGGGGTTGAACCTTGAAATCCAGAGTTGGGCCTTTAAATACAAGACTGGACCTTGAAATCCGTGTCTAGGCCTTCAAGGCCTAAATTTGGGCCTCAAAACCCATGGCTCAGCCTTCAAGGCCTGGGGTTGGGCCTCGAAATCCAGAGTTGGGCCTTGAAATCCAAGACTGGGCCTTAAAACCCATGGCTGGGCCTTCAAGGCCTAAGATTGGGCCTTGAAATGCAGAACTGGGCCTTTAAATACAACATTGGGCCTTGAAACACAAGGTTGGGCCTTCAAGGCCTAAATTTGGGCCTTGAAATCCAAGACTGGGCTTTAAAATCCATGGCTGGGCCTTCAAGGCCTAAATTTGGGCCTCAAAACTCAGGGCTGGGCCTTGAAATCCAGGGCTGGGCCTTCAAGGCCTAGGTTTGGGCCTCAAAACTCAGGGCTGGGCCTTGAAATCCAGGGCTGGGCCTTCAAGGCCTAGGTTTGGGCCTCAAAACTCAGGGCTGGGCCTTGAAATCCAGGGCTGGGCCTTCAAGGCCTAGGTTTGGGCCTCAAAACTCAGGGCTGGGCCTTGAAATCCGACCCGGGGCTGGCCCTCAAAGCCCATTGGCCGCCGCCGGAAGTCCCAGAGTGACATCATCACCCGTTGGCCACGCCCTCAGCGGCTCCAATCTCCCATTGGTTGACCTCAACACCCCCTGGTTGAGCCCCATTGGCTCCCAGCCCCCATTGGCTGCCCCCT
>NW_010156505.1:0-309 GCF_000695765.1 Mesitornis unicolor
AAATCTCTTTGGAGGGCTTCTCTGCCTTCTGTTCTTCTTCATGTAAATGTGTAGCTGTAAAGTCCTTTAAGCACTGTTTAGTACTTGCCTTCCCCCCTCCCCTCCTCCCCCCAGTGCTTTCATGTATAATAATTGAAGTTACTTGCACTTCAAGCAATAGCTGGAAAGGTGACAGTAGGGTTAGTCTTCTGGGCTATTTCTGGGTAAGTGCATCAGAACTCTTCGACCAAACATTTTAAAAGCGAGTGATTGTAAATGTGTTCTGAAAAGACCTAATATGGCTTTTCAAGATTCATTTTTTCTGCTGAA
>NW_010156505.1:340-13797 GCF_000695765.1 Mesitornis unicolor
TGTGGAGTGGTAAATATAATTCTTTGATGCGTAGAATCTTATGGAAAAAAAATAGAATTTGTGTATTGCTGGTATTTGATATTCTTTTAATGATGGCGCTTCAACAAAATTATACACAGCCTCGTAATGATTAAGTTGATCTCATTGCACTGACCCTTACCTTAGCAGTTCAGTGATGGCTTCTGAAGCGTTAATCCTGAAGAACCTCCATACATGTTTCTATCAGGAGCACTTAAATAATAACTGCTTTTCTGACAAAATGATCATCAGTGGTAGTAATTCCAATGTGAATTTGGAACTGTAAAAATGTTGCTACTCCAACTTTTCGCCTCTGTTCCTTCGCAGGTTTTCCCTGCTCTGACATGCAGTCAATGCTCTTGTGCCATTGGTTATTGCATAAGCTTTTGTGTGAAGCTTTCAGAATGACCCTGGAGTAAATTTCCAAGTATTCATAACCTCTATTTAGGGCCAGGCTTTTCCAGAGAGCATTTTACCTGGTGAACTGAGCTGTTCTGAAAACTTACCCACTCATTCATTGCCTGGAGAGGAGAAGTGATGCTCAGAGTCTAGTCCCACTGGTGGAGTGAAGATTCAGGTGGCCCTGAGATCTTGCAGTGGCATCTGGCCCAAGCTCCACTGCGGTCAGTACCAACCTTAAATGTGACTGGACTGTAGAGCAGGGCAGCAATCCACCCATCGGGCCATTACAGGAGATCCAGAAAGTTTGTGTAGCCTTATTCAGAACAAACATTTCTCCATGCTATGGAGCTTCTTCCTGAGGGTGACTGCTGGTTGGAAGCCAGAGTGGAGGAGTTTGGGGTCTGCAGGGCACCAAGGACATGGTGGTAATGGTGGCAGCATCAAATACATCATCTGAGCCTGCAAGTTTCTAGCTCTCCATTCCCTCTCTGAGCCTGACAGAAGGGAGGCATGGACACAGCGTGTCTTTGAATGGCTGCAGGGGGAGGCTCTCCAGAGTGAATCTCAGCTGCTCTACAGCTTTCCTCTAGCAGGGGATGAGCTTTCCTGTTGTCAGGATTAATCTGTGCTTTCTGAGCTAATGACTGTGATACTGACCTGAAATGTTACAGTTTCTTGGGGTGGGAGGAGGGGATTACCCCTCCCTCCAGTCATTCTGGTTGAATAAACAGGCAAACAAAAATTCTGTTATTTATTAAAACTATCCAGTCCACATTAATATGCTGAACTTGGTTTCTAGCGTGATGTTAAGAAAGCTTGTTCTCAGTTTTCTAGTATTTCCTTCTGCTGGGAGAGGAACACAAGGAGAAGAGTTCTGTCATGGTGTGCTGGTTCTTCTGGCTCCAGCTTGGAGCTGGAGAATGTAAAGACAAACAGCAAAATTGTTAGAAAAAAAGTACGTCAGACTTCAAAAACGGTGTTTTAATCTTTTTTTCCCCCTGATTTGAGACTATTTGTTTAACAGAACCTTTTGCCCATTTTCAACTTTTCCATCTGGAATTTATTATTTTTTTCCAGTTTTTGACTAGAAAAGTACTTTTTGGAACTTAGGGAAACACCAAGCTGCATCTCCCCAAGCTGCCTGGGTGTTGGGGCATAGTGTATCTCTGTCCTCGCTCGCTCACTGCATGTCTGTGGAAGGCAGCAGTGGATTTCTTTCATCTTCCAGAAAATTGTCATCTTAAGCATCAGATTAACAGGAGTAAATCAATACAGAGATTGGAGAGAAGGTTTTGGCTGTGCATTGCCTTGCAGCTGGGGATTTCAAATTGTCTGATGGACTGAGTGATGTTTTTCGTGGGATCCTTTGTGAGGGATCTGAGAGGGCATTACTTCAGGTACAGAAACAGACAATGTAGCTATTTTAAGGCAGAGGTGAACCCAAACCTAGGGTCATTTGCATTTATGTGCAGAGGATGAAGTGTGATGTTTCTGTGGCTGGCTTGCTTATCCCATAGTGCCCATATTGCTTTCTGTGCTGCCAGTTCCAGAACTGTCTCTTGATTGATATTAAATCAGTTCTCATGTGAGGTGACAATTTTTTTTTTTGCTTTGTGGTTTGTTTTTCTTTCTTTTTTTCCCTGATCCACAGGAATTTTCGCTGCCTGACCATAAATTTGAATCAGAAAATGTAGAGGCTTGAATCTTGTCCCAGTGCTTTTATGAGGGAGCCTGAACAGCGGGGATCTGTGCAGGCTTCAGTTTTCACAGCTGTGCTCAGTGGTTTAGATTAGAATCAGAAGGAAGGATATTTTGAAAGTTTTACCCTGGTTCTCTTAATAGTTTGGCTGAAAGGGCCTATTGAGCTTGATACTGTGTGTTTGAGAAAATCCCGATAGTAAAGGCAGCTTTGGTGCCTCCTGCTAAAGTGAACTGCTGGAGGGATGTGCAGTGCTGCTAAAATGTGCTGGGTGGTTCATGTTTCTGGTAGGCAACAAAGAGGAACCCTAGCAGTGATTCCCAAGACACCTGGAGCCTGGTGATGCTCCAGCCAAGGACAAGGTGCAGGGTTGGCCCTGGCTCTGAGCTGTCCTTGAAAGCTGCAGGTTTGTGACCCTGGCTCCCCCAGGCTGTGCAGTGTGGCTGCCAGCGAAGCTGTCCATCAGAAATGTGTCTGGGGTGATGGGGGAGCACAGCCCTCTCTGTTGCTTGCTTTTTGGTGGAGCACCAGTGCCCAGGTCTGCAGAAGGGATGTTGCTTTTTATAAGATCGGACAGTTCACTGATAAATGTGTGTTAAATCACTCAGATTTAAGAATGTAGTCTTAATCTCCATGCCTTTGAATTCATTAGCTTTTATCTTCCCGTTGAGATGGCAATGAACATTTTCAGTGGTTTATGAGGAACGTTAGGAGGCATTTGTCAGTGAGTGACTTTTGGTTTGATCTGGTGCTTAGCGGCTCTTTTTTCATTAAAGAGCCTGAAGCTTGGTGCTAGGATGTGTAACACTTTCAAAGGGCAGAGTTTTAATCTTGTACCTGTACTAGAGTTGCACAGTTTGAAAGGCTACAGGAGCTAAGATGGGTCCTGTTGTTGCCTTTTCCTGCAGATCAGTGTTGCAGTATTTAGATCTTACGTTCTTGTAGCTCTGAGGTTGCAGGTGGGTCTTTGCAGTCCCTTTTGCAGTCCTGCAACTTCTGTTTCAGTAATGGGACACACACTTCCAAGTGGTTACCCCATTGCAAACATTTGAGTTTTGTTTTTCTTGACAGCTGCTGTAGTCAGAGTTCAGATAATTTCCTTGTGTCCTGTGGGGACTGGGGCTGCCTGGCATAGGAAATAGCCCCATCAGAAACACCAGGCTTGCTATAGGGTCTGCGGCCTTTCTGTGCATCTCAGCAAGCCTGGGACCAGCCTCTAAACAAACAAGATGGCTGCCTTTCATAATCGTGGGTGATGAAAAGCCCTGGCACTTCAGGACAGTTAAAAATATTCACTGACATTCTAGTTAGTCACTCCTTAATTGTTCCTTTCCTGAAGCTGCTCTTCGACATTTTTACGTTTAAAGTGATGACAAGTTTTGGGCTGCAGAAGTGGTGGAACTCATCTCCTCTAAGGAGAGTCACATTTGAAGAGATTATGAGCTGCAGGTGATAGCTGAAATGAGTTACTGCAAGGTCTTCACCTGGAAAGAGATCCCGGAGTTGCAGCTTAAAGATTTCACACACCTCCCTGCCCTTCCCCCGCAGTGGTCAGACGAGCTCCCACCGGTTTTCTGTGCTTGGGCAGGGCTCCAGCAGGTCAGAGCAGGGGTCCAGCTGTGCGGGGCAGCGAGATGTAAGTATCTGGAGACATTTGTCAGAAAGGTGGAACCTAAGGAGGCTAATTTTACATTTTACTGATGTAAAATGCTTTGTAGAGAGGTGTAGAGCTGCAAGGGACCAGAGAGGTCAATGAGTGGTCTGGAGACAGGACAGGCATAGCCCAGAAGCCCCACCTGCAGAAACCTTGCACTGACACAACTCACTTCTGATTGGCAGCAAGAAACATAGGTGTTTTAAATGAATTTCAGAGGGCATTTGTATTGTCTTTTTGGGTTAGGATTTTCATTTCTCAACATCAGAAGTTATTCATGGTGCTTATGTGATATTAGAAAAATAGCCACATGCAGTGGACAGCATTGACCAGGGAAGTGCCCATACCTTGTTTGTTCTGAAGTTCACTGTGCTGGTTCTGGGAGTGACAGTCTAACCTTTCATTCCTCTGCTATTGTCTGAGGGTGTGCTTACATGGATATGAAGCTTTCCAACATAAGGAAATTGGATGTGGTTTGGCATTTAAGTCACTAATCAAGCTACAGAACTTCAGAAGCCATTAATGTCTAAAGAGAAGTCATTTTGTTCACTTAGGAATAAATTTTGCTTTGTCTATATGTGGGTCTTTTTTTTTTTTTTAGTCCAAATTCAGATCTTAACAATGGTATAAATCAAAGTGTCACTGCTAATGCCAGTGGAGTTACTCTGTGTTTGTTTTACTCTGTGTTTGTTTTACTCTGTGTTTGTTTTACTCTGTGTTTGTTTTACTCTGTGTTTGTTTTACTCTGTGTTTGTTTACTCTGTGTTTGTTTTACTCTGTGTTTGTTTTACTCTGTGTTTGTTTTACTGTGTTTGTTTTACTCTGTGTTTGTTTTACTCTGTGTTTGTTTTACTCTGTGTTTGTTTTACTCTGTGTTTGTTTTACTCTGTGTTTGTTTTACTCTGTGTTTGTTTGTTTTGTTTTACTCTGAGAAGAAACTTCATGTGTTTTTAGGAGACCAAATGTTATCTGATTTTTTTTCTTCCACCCCCCCCCTTTTTTTTTTTTTAAGAGTAGATATTTGTGGCAAGATATAATGTCTAAGAGGCCTGAACTGAATGTTTCTGTATGAGTCTTTGGAAAGCGTGTGTTATTGAAGTCATCCTGGACCAAGCCCTAGCGTTGTTTGGATAAGGGGCTGTTACGTATCTGACAGAGGAACGTCTGTGTCATGCTGTGAGCTCACCGCCTGCTTGCTTTGGGGTAGGAGGGAAGCCGCTTTACAAAATATTTATGGAAGCATTAATAAGCCTTACAGTCGAAAGGGAACATGGGGCTGTGGTGGCTGCCCTGGCAGCAGGCTCAGAGCATCATTGGCTTTTGGCCCCAGTGTGCCGTGGTGCCCACAGCTGCCTCCTGACACAGCGTGCAGCCCACTGCCCGCCTTTGGAGCTTCAGCAAATATTTTTGGCTTTCGGCTGAAAACTGTGTTTATTTGTGAATCCAGTCTGCTTCTGAGGCCTTCTTTTATTTTCATATTTTCTTGTGAAAACTTACTGTATTTTCTTCTTCAGAGGTTTTAAAGTGCCCACTCTGCTTCCCCTCTCCAGCATTTCTCAGGAACAAAAAAGTGTTTCTTACCCATTGGCTGTTGTTACAGAGCTGTTACTAGAGGGAAGTTTGCCTTATCGTGGGAAAAAAACATTGTTCCCAGCACTTTCTTAATCTCAAATCTATATATGGGACTGTAGGAAAATGCTGTCATATTCTTTCCTCTTAGCCCAAAAGCTATCTAGTGATTCTTTTATTTTATTTTGTGTTTTTAATTTATAAATGGGTTTCTGGGAGGTTTTTAAATCTGGTCTCCTTGCTGAGCATTATGACTTGGTGTAAACTTGCATAAAATCAGACTGAAACATTTGCTTTAAAATGACCTAGTCCTTACAGTGCTGTACATGACTTCCCATATTGGTAGTAAAGTGATGATGTGAGTTTGAGGAATCAGATAACAAAGCTAGTCCCTGTTAATCATTGCAACTGTGCTGCAGAGCTGACAGCGCAGAGTGGTTATGGTTGTGTAATACAGTTTCAGAAAAATTAGTCTTCATAGCATCCCAGTTAGTAGGTGTCAACAGGCAGTAGTTTTAAGATAGTATTTAAGATAGAGTTTTATTGAAGCCCTTTCATTAGGGCTCTCTGGCTAAAGGAGCAGGCAAAGGCTCCCTTGATGATTGCAGTGGGATCAGCTGGCCAGGGAGGGAGCAGGGCTGTCAGGATCGCTCCGGGAGACTCGGTGACTATTTTGCAATAGGAACAAACTGACACAGCACTACTTTTGGAGGTGTAGAGGAATGACTTTCAAGTGTGTCATCACCTCCTTAATGTAATCAGCTTTTCCACTTGGAAAGAGGTGATCGCAGTGCCAGCAATACCAAGGTGACGCTGTGCACGGCATCCTCTGTGCTGTGCAATGATGTTATGCTGGTGAAGAAGAGAGGGTATGATGCTGACCGCTCTGGAATAACTGTTTGCCCAGGTGATTCACAATACCTGGCATCACTGTCGCAGTGCTTGGCCCTTCTAATCCTTCCTGTGTAGCAGAGCAGGGAGTGCGGCTGGCAGCACACACCATTGTGGAGAATTAGGCTGTAGTATTGTGCTTTGTAAAATCCTCATGTGCTTGGTGGTTTGTATGGGTCCAGCCTTCAAACAAGGCTTTGGAAGAGAGTTTGGAGGCAGGCACCTGCCTGAGGCAGCTGTGTCACTCAGCGCCTCCAGTTGTGTGCCTGCCTTGATAGATCCAACCAGGACTGAACAGGCTCCGTAGCGAGGGTTTGTGCTGTAGATGCTGCATGGTGATGTACTGCTGGGGCTGGTTATCCCCCGTGGTGGTTTATTGCACCCTGTGTACAGATCCAAGGTTTGCTCTAGGAAATATTTAATGCTGTTCTGCTTTGTGTACCTGGAGGTCAAAAGAAAATGTGATTTTTCTAACTAATCAACCTCTCTTGCAAATTAATTGTAAGTAAAATAAAACAATGAGGAAGCGTGTAGAGTCTGGCCAGCTCTTAGTAATCTAGTTCTTAGTAATGGCTGAACCAACTAGTCCAATGCTGTGTTATTTCTCAGACTTGATTTCACTGAACTTAGGTAGAATTTGAAGTTTTACCCTGTGCATCTTATCTTAACTCTCACTGTGTGTTTTGGTTGGGTTTCATTTTATTTTTCCCTAAGTCATTGGATCAATATAAAGAATAATTTTAAACAGTGGATGAGGGAGAGCTGGGGCGAGGGGGGGAAATACTAACAGTTCTTGCTACCAGCTTTTTTATATTATAGATACTCCCCTGGAAGTCAACAGTGAAGGGTCTAATGGGCAGCACACTCACTTACAGGGATTATATTTACAAAGATCAGGAGTTTGTCTACATTCCTGGGCAGTTTTTGGTGCTGGAGGGATGTGTCCCTCTCTTTTGGACCTGGCACAGGTTCTGCAGGGCAGTTTGGATGGTGGGGTGGCTGCCTACTTCCCAGCCATATGAGTGACCATGTCCTTGTTTTCCTCTTTTGGCTGTTTTGCCCGTTCCTTTTCTCCCAGAGTAGCTAGACCTCAGATGCTGCATGTCCATCTGCCAGGATACTGCATGGACAAAGGCTGGGTCCTCACCTGAGGGGCTCAAGAGTTACAACGGGGAGCAAGATTATTTCAGTTTCTAATGTGCACGTTTCGATTAATATCTTGTTAACCCTGTGTTAACCCATAACACCATGTTGTTACTACTACAAATATTGATTCTTGGTATGTAGCTACAACTATGTGGTTGGATCAATGCTAAATTTTTAGTAATTAGTACTCAGTTTAAGAAAAACCAGTTTTTCAGACTGCTTCCTTTTGTGTTCTTGTTGTTTTGGCGGGTTTTCTCTGTGTGTGTGTTGGTCTTTTTTTTTTTTTTTTAAATTGGCAAAAGAGAATGCACAAACAGGGTTCAGATGGCCAGAGCCTCCAGAATCTCATTATGTTGACTGAAAAATGTCAGCCTTTAACATTAATAAATGATTTAGCTAGTACATGAGTTAGTCACTGGGGAGAAATGGAATTGATTGGTACAACCTTCTAAATGATAATGATAAACTACAGCCCCTGGCTATTAAGAATTAGTAGCTCTGGGTTTAGGACATTATTTTGTATGTTATAACATCTCAGTTCTGTTATATTTGGTAGCGTTTTATTCTGGAATACCTTCACTTGGAGAAAAATACTGGAAGGTGCACAAAAGACATCTTCCTGTATCCTCTGATGTTGTTCTTTAGCTTTTTACAGTCTGTGGATGTTTTACCAGTGCTCTGCCTCTTCCTTTTTAAAAATCAGTTTTGTTTCTCTTGACTGTTCTTCACTTGCCAGAGGAAATAAGTTATTTAGACATTATGTGGAGATTAGCTGTGTATTGAGCTACTACAGTAAACAAATAATTAATTCTCATCAGAACGTACACTGTGCTCTGTGTGTGAATTTTATGGAGTCTTCTGGAAAAGAAAATATTTTTCTGTCTAAAAAGCATTTGCTACCTAGTAATGAGCTGTAAAAGAAACAGCTTGAAAATATTTCCTGACTGAAGGAAAGGATTGGTACATGCTTTTAGTTTGCTATTGTGGTTAACATCACTATGTGTTTTTTCTAGCACTTTCTCAGTTTTTCTCAGTTTTATGTACCTAGTGTTAATAAATATAAGTACAGAAATAAGTCTGTCTGAGCCAACCTGTTTGATCTTTTCTTTTACTAATACTGATGCTGGGATTTTGCAAAGGATAATAAGAGGATTTAGACTTGGCTTTGCTCCTGTTTGAAATCACTGTTAAAACACTGATGACTTTGCTGCTGGATCAGGAGCCCGAGGGTTATGCATTAAGTGTCGTGTGTTGGGGTTTGTGTGTGTGTGTGTGTGTGTGTGTGTGTGTTTTGTTTTTTGTGGGGTTTTTGTTTGGGTTTTTTTTTGTGTGTGTGTGTTTTTTGTGGTTTGGTTTGTGGTTTTTTTTCCGGTGGTTTTTTTATTTGTTTGTTTTTATTTATTTTAGAGAACTAGATCACTGGGCAGAACGCAGCATTAGTGTATTGAAAGGGGTAAGCGGGTGAGGCTAGTGTGTCTGCTAAAGCACCGTGCCTGGGGTGTGCACCACACACAGTTGTGCAAGCTGGAGTTGGCTGTGAGATGTGTTTAACAGCACAGCCAGTGACAACCAGGTTTTGATGACCAGCTTTTGTCTTTAGAAATAGAAGTGTAGTGTTTATTTCAGCTTCTGAACCAGGTTAGTGAACCTGGTACTGTTAGCAGTACCAGGCAACGTGTGGCTGTTGATTTGCAGAGCTAGGAAGATGTTTTTTATGCAGTCACGAGTCAGCAAAGGGAAGTTGGGGGCCAGTGTAGGGGCATTGGACACTTTGCAGGCAGTGTTTTGCTGGCATTGCTCCATCTTAGCAAGCTAGCCTGCATGCACCCTAAGCCAGCCGTAACTCAGCAGGGTAAAATTATTCCCCTTTTCCCTCTGGCTTTTCTAGTCTCACTTAGTTGTCTTTCTCTCCTGCCCTCACCTGGCCATTGCTTAGTGAAGCTGTGCAGTGTGGGTTTCCTACCCCAGTGCTTCCTGAGCAGCTCTGCAGCATGGTCATCGTTTGGGATATCCTGACACTAAGGTTTCAGTGTCACTTTGCTGTTGTACTGAACAGCAAATGACTACTTAACTTGTCTGATTTTCTTGGTGATTACTGGCAAAGCTGTTTGCCTTCTTTCAAATCATGCATCAGTTTTGCCTGACCCTCATAATCTCTGGTTTCTGTAGTGCCTCATTTTCTGTAAATGTGTGATTACGTGTGATTTTCTGCCTTAAACTGTTGGTTTTACTTTTCCTCAAGTTGACTTTTATCTGTTACTGTTGCAGACAACACCTAAAACCATGATTCCAAGATGCTCAGAAAACTTGGAGGCAAATGAGAAGATTCCTGAATTTATTCATCCGTTGCATTCTTTCAACCATAGTGGTTTCAGTACTAGCAGATATGTTACAACTTTGGGAGGTCAGGGGTGAAAGCAATAATTGCTAGGGACAGTGACCTCTGTGGTACCAAAAGCCAGGCTAGACAACCTCAGTGGTTCTTCGGTAGCGGTGTTCTTTGGCAAAAATAGGTTTGAAATGTTACTGAAGGCTGAGTACAGAGTGAGACCCATACATAGATCCTGTAAACTTGCTCTCATGAGTTGCACCTCAGAAGGTCAGACCTAAAGACTACGAGCTGTTGTGCTGTATATATTCATACATGAGTGTACTGCAGTGAAATTACCACAAAACTGGAACGAAAGCAAGCTTTAAATGGAAAAGCAGTGCCAATCAAAATAATAAAAAGAGGGCTATGCCCCTAATAAATGCTGTGTGTAATTGCTATAAAAATGAGCATTTATTTACATTAACAAAGGTCAAATTTCTGCAAAACTTCTGCGTATTTTTACCTGCTGCAAGCAGCCACCAATGCCCACAGGCCTGTGCACTGCGTGGTAAGTAGGGGTCTGATTTCTTGCAGGACTGAGGCCTTGCAAAGTATTTAATATTTTGGTGCACATGTATCTTTTCCAGAATTGAAAACATCTTTTATTCCCTGGGCTGAGATGGCAACTGGCACATAAGGAAGTCTGCTTTCTGTTTATCAATCTGTGGGGGAAGTCCAGCTCTTGTGAGCATATTTCTCATCTGCCAAGAGAAAGCTTAACTATCTTCTACTCTCTCTTTTTTAATCACTTAAATGTGGCGATGCAGAGAAGTGCTTAATTCTTTAGATATGGCGAGGAAGGTGTTGGTGAATTAAGGGTAGAGGGTTTAACCCTGTGATTTCCCAAGCTTTGCTGGTGGCTGCCGGTGGCTGGATGCTGTGTGAGGATGTGTGGGCTGTCCCAGGAGGGGCTGCAGGAGCATCCCCACTGCTGCAGACCAGCTGTGGGCAGGGGATCCTGTCCTGCCATGCCCCTCGGTGTGTGGGGTGCTGCCTGCATGCCAGAGCCTTTCTGGGGCATCTGCAGAGGCTTTACCTATGGACTGTGTTTTTTGGGGAAACCCTGATTTAAACTATTGCTCTGAGCTGCCATCTATGTAGAGTACATTCAGAAAGAATAAGCATCTTGCTTCTGATGTGTTCATTAAGCTATTCTGTTCATTTTAATTAGTCTAATTTAAGCTGTGATGTATGTGTGTAAAAATGGGCCTTGTTCATTTTGGGGTTTGGCAGAAACCCTGTGATCCAGGGCTGCAAATAAACCCCTGGCAGTGAGTGAATGCCAAAGGGCTTTAGAAGGGTCTCTTTAGATGATTGAGCTCGTGTGTGGAGAAATGAGGATGTATAAAAGGTTTCCCTTGTAGCTGAGGAAATTTTAAAAGCTTGTAATAGCATATTTTACCATCAGAGTTTCTTAATTATCAGAGTTCTAGCAAGAAAATGTCTTGCCTAAATTGTGGCAGTCCATTTCACTAACTGAACACCAGGTTTGTTACTATGTGAACTTGATAATTAGTTTGTAATCTGTGCATAAGCATTTCACCCTGGCGGTTTTCTTACGAAGAATAATTTGCCTTTTATTTGTTGAGAGTTTTTTGTGGTGAAAACAGGAGTCCCATTCATGATGGGCACAGCAAATGTAGTAAAACACTATCATAGCTGGGATTTGTTGTACGCTATGGATTTATGTCAAGAATGTTAATGATTTGCTTATGAATAAGTGAGCCTGTAGTATTGTGAAACAGTATCTGGTGGAGCTGCTGAATGGACGTTTTGAGAGCAGAGGATTCTTGAACCAGATAAGCTGTAGATATTTGTATGTCTCAAACTAGTCATAAGTAGGCTTATGGATTTTAAACAGAAGTGTTTATTTAATACATTATCATAGTCCACAGCACTCATCTGGCATATGGATAGGCCACTCAGTAACAAGCAAAGAGGTTGTAAAGTATTTTTAAGGGCCGTCTTTCTAGTGGGCTTTATTTTAAAAATAAGGTTTTCTTCCAGAAAGCAACATGAAGCCTTAAGCAGACCAGTGTGGTGTTTACATAGTGTGGATCAGGAAGGTACTCTGGATTTGCAGTGTCTCACTTGGGTGTAGCACCTAGTTTAGCAGAGCCATCCCTTGAGTTTCCTGGTGGAATTATCATTTGGCTGCCAGTGTGTTGTATGGTCCCAAATAAGCACCTTCCTAGTGAGGGCTTTGGAAGGGTTTACTACTTCCTTCTGAATATTTGGAATATTGTGTTCAGTTCTGGGCCCCTCAGTTCAAGAAAGACAGGGAATTGCTTGAAAGTGTCCAGCACAGAGACACAAAGATGATTGAGGGAGTGCAGCATCTCCCTTATGAGGAGCGGCTGAGGGAGCTGGGTCTCTTTAGCTTGGAGGAGACTGAGGGGTGACCTCAGTAATGTTTATAAATTTGTAAAGGGCAAGTATCAGGAGGAAGGAGCCAGGCTCTTCTCTGTGATGTCCAGTGGTAGGACAAGGGGCAATGGGAGCAAGCTGGAGCACAGGAGCTTCCATGTGAACATGAGGAAAAGCTTTTTTTCTGTGAGGGTGACAGAGCCCTGGCCCAGGTTGCCCAGAGAGGTTGTGGAATCTCCTTCTCTGGAGACATTCAAGACCCGCCTGGACGTGTTCCTCTGCAACCTAGTCTAGGTGATCCTGCTCTGGCAGGGGGGTTGGACTGGATGAGCTTTCGAGGTCCCTTCCAACTCCTAATATTCTGTGATTCTGTGATCCCTCTTTTCTTGGAATGGTCCCTGCCAATGGGTATGAGAGGTAGTTCATTCCTTCTTGTCTTACATGAGTCCAGTGTGTGTTGGGGAGTACTTGTGAGAAGTGAAACACACTCCCTCAAAAGGGTAATTTGGGGACTAGAATGCACCTCATCCCAGGTATCAACTCTTTGCTTTGCCTGTTATAACTTGTGTGGTCAAGGTGTGGAATCAAATCAACTGACCAACAACTGAAGTCAGCATCATGAAGTGAGAGCTCTGTCATTCTTTTAGACTCAAGTTCTTAATCAAACTGATATGTAACTTTTTATTGTATGTAAACATCATTAAGTTTCAAAAATGATTATTGCAATATTTGTCTTCTTTACAACCATCCTTCGTGTAATGAACTTTATAGCTGGTTAAAGGGGTGCAAATGCTTAACCTGAAGAAGGGGGTGTCACTTAAGTGGGATTCCTACATTTTTAAACATAGCTAAGCCTCTTGGAAAACTGCAGGTGGAAGATGACATGTTTATTGCTGCAGCAGGAAGATTTGCCGTGTGACTTCATGTACCGTGGGCAGCTGAGCCCAAAACCAAGGGACTTCAGAGCTGCATTCAGGAAGTGTCAGAAGCAGTTGGTGTTGTGCATCCAGGCTGCTGTGCAGAGCGTGACTAAACTCTGCCCAATAAATTATGGCATTTCTTGAAATAGTACCTTGTACTTTTTAATGAGCTGGGCTATCAGCTCTGCATCAGTGGATGGTTAAAATGAATCAAGAATTGCTTTAACATCAAAACTGTGCCTGGAGGACTTCCCTGAGAAATTGCTTACGATTATTAAGTGAATATAATACGGTGAGACAACCTTGCTTCTTTGCTGTCCTTTTTTTCATATGGAGTGCAATTTTGAAAGTTGAAACATGCACAGACAAAAAGTAATGTTCAAATGGGAATGGCTTTGGAAGCCATGCAGTGCTCTTTCC
>NW_010156505.1:13828-17625 GCF_000695765.1 Mesitornis unicolor
AATAGAGAATAGAGGTAAGACACAATTTATTGGGATGCAACTTTTACAGAAGAATTGTACTTTCTCTAAATATGGCTTGATTGTGTCCCAGATGGAAAAGAGGCTGAAGCCAGACCACTTCATGCGCTGGACTGGAGAAAAATCTCTTCCAAACTGAATGGGCTGGGGAAAAATGAGCCCCATATTGCTTGTTCCTTCTGACATGCATGCATACATACAGCTAAATAAATGGAAAGGTAGCCACCCTCTGTGACCACTAATGCTGAAGCAGCTGTGAGGGGTGATCAGACGAGGTATAATGTAACCTCCTCTGGGTCAGCAACACCCCAGAGTCATTTTTGCAACCCAGGGCGGGCAGCATGTGTTGCTGTAGCTCTGCCAAGTTACCACTGAGATTTACTCCTGCACATGTTATTTCTTCAACAGTTCATTTGCTGCTTATGCTATTTTCAGAATTGTCTCCTCTTTCTTCCCCAGAATTGTCTGGTCTGAGATGGTATTTCAGAGAACAAATATTCCACAAACTCCATGTTACTCCTGTTCTCCAGTACAGCAGAATGTATTGAGGGAGGAAGGCAAGGAGGCAAATTGTACTGGAGCTGATGAGCTAATTTCTTCTCTGGATAGATGCTTGTGCTCTTTTCTCACTCTGATATATACTGCACAATTAAACACTATTAAATTTTGGCAGCTTCACAGGAAACTGCATTTGTGATTTGTCCACTATATAAGCAGAAAAGGCAGTCCAAAATGTGCTTCAGGAACAGCTTTACTCTGTTGGGAATATCAGTGATAGCCATGAGAGTCTGTTAATTTCTAACTATAATGGTGATAAAACATGAAAGCGGAAATGCTCAGGTTGTTGGGCAGGAGTTGGAACTAATCAATTTCTTACAGATGCTACAGGGAAAATACATTATAGCCACAGCCCTGTTTTATGTGCTGAATTTCTTTTTAAGAATAGATGCTTAAGTGTATACACTTGTTTAGATTTTTTTCATTGTGCCATGGTCAAAACCCATTGTTGTCCTTTATGGATAGCTACTGCATATGCTTCCCTGACTTGAACAACAGAAAATCTTGGTGACTTGTGTTCCTATTTCTGCAGGGAGATGCTGTAGCTCTTCAGCCTCTGATTTTTCTCTCTTGTGCTCGTGGTGGTGTGGATGACACTGAGATGCATATGTTACCCAACCAGCGCCTAAAGACAGAGAAAGGCAAAACTCAGAGCACTTCACTTATGGTGGTTGCTGGATTGCACACAGGAGGGAACAGGCTTTGCTGAATGATCAAAGGTGTTCTGTGCTCATCAGCTGCTCAGAATGGAATTTATCTATCTGATTGACCATGAGACAGCAATGTGCCCTTGTGGCCAAGAAGGCCAATGGCATCCTGGGGTGTATTAGAAGGAGTGGTTGTAGGTCAGAGGTTCTCCTTCCCCTCTGCTCTGCCCTGGTGAGACTGCATCTGGAATATTGTGTTCAGTTCTGGGCCCTTCAGTTCAAGAAGGACAAGGAATTGCTTGAAAGAGTCCAGCAGAGCCACAAAGATGATGGAGGGAGTGGAGCATCTCCCTTATGAGGAGCGGCTGAGGGAGCTGGGTCTCTTTAGCCTGGAGAAGAGGAGACTGAGGGGTGACCTCATTCATGGTTATAAATCTGTAAAGGGCGAGTGTCAGGAGGAAGGAGCCAGGCTCTTCTCTGTGATGTCCAGTGATAGGACAAGGGGCAATGGGAGCAAGCTGGAGCATAGGAGGTTCAATCTGAACATCAGGAAAAGCTTTTTCACTGTGAGGGTGACAGAGCATGGCCCAGGCTGCCCAGAGAGGTTGTGGAGTCTCCTTCTCTGCAGACATTCAAAACCCGCCTGGATACGTTCCTGTGTGACCTGGTCTGGTGATCCTGTTCTGGCAGGGGTTGGACTAGGTGATCTTTCGAGGTCCCTTCCAACTCCTGATATTCTGCGATTCTGTGATTGTCTTCTAAAACTGTAGATTTGGCTTGTGCAAATAGCTGTGCATGGAAAACTTGACTGATGTTATTTCAGAGGCTTTTGTAATGTCATCTGAAAATCTGTTCTGTGCAGAGAACGTGGGATCCAAAATTGAATAAAAACCAGAGAAAGATAGCGTCTGCTCCTAAAGCCATCTAAGACTGAAAATAGTGTTCTTGGATTGAAGGTTGATATATCAAAGGTGAACTAGTGGTGATTAATTGACATGGAATTAAAGTTCCCTCTTGGAATCCATGCCTTCAGTTAACAGCTTACCCAGACTTTTCACTTTTGGGGTTATCTGTTTCAGGCTTTGCTTCTGGACTGAAGTGACATACTTTTGTTTATTTGTTTTTTAGTTTTAAGTGAAAGTATTTTAGTTGTGCTGGTTTCCCAAGTAACTTACCAACAGTACCAACATTTTTTAGAGACTTTCTTTAAATGATGCTCACACTTGGAAAACAGGAAAGCAGCCCTCTGACATCTAGCTTAGAATCAACCCTCAGGAACAGAAATGTTCATTTTGAGTGGTTGGCTCTGACCACTCTCCGACTTCCCAAAGTGGAGGCCTAGGTGCAAAGCCTTATTTTGTGCCTGCATGCAATGTTTTGTGCTGAATGTTTCCTGACTAGGGTGTGGGCAGAGAAGCTTTGCAGTGATCAGTCTTGAGAGTCTCAGCAGCTGCAATGCAACCTCTGATGGAAGCGAGCGGTGACTAGGCAGAAGTCTTGTGTAGTAGTTGTGTTGCTCCCTGTATGCTGTATAGCTTCACCCTTAGGAGCTCTACACTGTGGTTCCTTTCTGATGATGGTGCTTCATCAAAGTATTTGGCGTTAATGATCCTAGCTCAGAGGTTGGTCTTTAATTGCTTTTTAAATGATCCTTGCTTTTCAAAGGTAAGAAACTTCAATAAACACTGAGCTAGACAATTACTTTTCCTAGAAGTATTTTTGGAAGACACCAGGAAACTTGTCAGTTTCCCTTGGAAACATCTTCTGCAGAACGGGGCTGAGCTGTACAGAAGCGGCACCGGAGATTTGTATTGAATCCCAGTGTGTGTGTATCAGTCTGCCTCATTTACAGTCTACCTTGTTACTGACATATCAGTAAATGTTCAGAGTTTGACCTTTTTTTTTATTTTTATTTTTATTTTACTGTCATTGACATCACTTAGTTTGGAGGCTTGGAGGTTTGTTTTTGTTTTTGTTTTGTTTTTTTGAAAGAACTGTATGGCCATTATGCAAAGAGCTTAGATAAGCACAGTTCAGAACCTATCAGTAGGGCTGCAGAATGAAGAATTTCAGATATTAAAAAAAAGGAATTGTAAGATGGATAACCGTTGTGCTTAGTGGTCAGAATGGAAATAATAAAAGCTGCAAATCTGGTCAGAGACATGCTACAAAAAGCATTATCGCAAGATTAAGCTGTAGAAGGCAAACTTTTGCATGGTAATCTACTGGATTTATTTGGACAATTATTTATTTGTGCCAGTGGTGGTTGTGAAAGTGGAATTTTTAGTAGTCGGTATAATTATAGAGGACTGAATTTATAAAGCTTCTCAACCATTTTGCATCACAGTTGTATGGATTTTTTTCAGCCAAATACTTGCCTTTTTTGATTAAAAGAAATATTTGTCTTGAAACTTTTTCCCCAGAGGAATGACTAATTGGTATCCACAAGATTCAATACTTTAATATTTTATCAGAAACCCCTAAATTCTTTCACTCCCTTCTCTTTCAGGGTAAATAATTTAGATTTCAGATGCATCAAGTTTCCTGGCTGAAGGAAAGAAGCCAGAGAGTCAT
>NW_010156506.1:0-3656 GCF_000695765.1 Mesitornis unicolor
TCATACAGTTGGCCTCAGCCCATTGATTCAAACTATGCAGGTCCCTCTGCAGCCCTTTCCTACCCTCAGACAGATCAACGCTCCTGCCCAACTCAGTGTCATCTGCAAACTTGCTGAGGGAGCACTCAATCCCCTCATCCAGATCATTGATAAAGATGTTAAACAGGACTGGCCCCAAAACAGAGCCCTGGGGAACACCACTTGTGACTGGTCACAACTGGATTTAACTCCATTCACCACATCTCTCTGTGCTTGGCCATCTAGCCAGATTTTAACCCAGTAAAGCATATGCCCATCCAAGCCATGCCCAGCCACCTTCTCCAGGAAGCTACTGGAGCTACAGGAGCTACAGGAAGATACACTTCATGGCCAGTGTGTCCCAGCAACCCTCTTCCAGTGTACTCCAGTATAATGATTACTTTTTCAGCTGCAGTGTATTCCTCTTCCCATGCCTCTAAGACTTGAGACAGACTCAGTGCATATGTGCAGCGACTTCAGTCTAAGATGCTTTTCAAAGCCTGTTTCCAGTGGTCTGTTGTAGCTGGATAGTTTTTGTTAGTTTATCTCCCAGGTGACAGATTCTCTTTTTTTTGTTGTTGTGAAAGTCACATTTGCTGGACTAGAAATTATTGCCCCTCTGAATGGTAAAAAGCCAAATTTCATCACTCTGGTACTTCAGTTCCTGTGCAAGTAATGGTTGCAATAAAGTGAAGAATTTATTTTTAGTCTTATTTTTCAAGTGAGAGGGAGCTCCACAGTTATCATTGTTACAGATAATCCTGTTAAGCTTTGGGGCAGCTGGATACACATGCAAATATTTGCTTACCCTCTCCATTTCACTTTCCACTATAAACATAATGCTCTTTTTCCTTGTGGGAATGCAAGTGTAGCATGTACTATCTAAGAGCATAAAGCTTAGCAGAACAACAATTATTGGCATTTCTTCCAGAGGAATGCAAAATAAGCTTTCGTCCATGCTTTTCTAAGAAGTAAAAAGAAAATATAGAGCTTCCTCTCCTCCATTAAGACAGAGCAGCCTCTCCAGTTACTGTTAGCTTCAGGTCAAACCACTTTGCTAAGACAGAGAAGAGAAGGAAGGCCTAGTTTTCTTAGTCCCCATGGTATACTAATTGGTTGTGGTTTAAAATGTTCTAGCTGACCT
Organism: Mesitornis unicolor; assembly: GCF_000695765.1. Taxonomy (NCBI): domain Eukaryota; kingdom Metazoa; phylum Chordata; class Aves; order Mesitornithiformes; family Mesitornithidae; genus Mesitornis; species Mesitornis unicolor. The sequence continues at coordinate 1,163 of NW_010156506.1, forward strand.
AAAAGCAAATTACCACATGTGCTGTAAGGACAACTGAGGAATAAGAACTTAGACATATTAAGATCAAGACATGTGGCCATTTAAAAGTATACTCTGCAATGCCTACCTTTGTGACATCAAGTAGTATACAAAACTCTTATGCTTCTATACTTATTAGCCAATATTGTGACAATGTCTTCATATGGTGAAGAATTAGGACTCCCCAATAAGAAGGGAAATTACCAGTTCACTCAATTCTGTAAGTAGTCATCCTGATGTCACAGGCAAAATTATTTTGACTGGAGGGAATTTACTTAATTTTACTTACTACCAATTAATATAAACATTTAATTATCACTTTGGTTATCAAGGAGGAAAGAAAGACCAATAGTTAAATGCTTTGGGTAGCACTTTTCCTGGCTCAGCAAGTTCATTTATCCCCAGGGAAATCATTTCAGCAGGAAGATTGGACAATTTCTGCATCTTAAACAGCTAAAGGAAAATACCTGTCATCCATGGTTTTTATTATGGGGCCCAGCCCAAAGTGTGCAAGCATGGTCTGAGAATACCTACCACACCAATGGGATGTGGATGAGTGGTATGGACAGCACCAGAGAAACACTTGGATGGCATGGGTGGCCAGCCAAGTGTATCATATCTGCGAGACAGCTCTTGGGCTGTGTATAGTGTTTTGCAGTTTTGCATGGAAGAAAAGTTTTTATTATCCAGTCAAGGCTTTTCAGAATAGCACCTTTAAATTTAGATATCTAAATTCTACCTCAGTTCCGCTTGGAAAGTCATGGTCCTAAGGGCTGGTAGAACAAACTGTGATATTAAATTGCAGCTTGAAACTACAATGAGCTCGCAAATAGATTTACCTTTTCAGAGTAATAAGAGTGTAGTTATAGCACACACAAAAATGCCATAATGTAACATTATTTTAACAGTTCCCATTTCCATAATGAGACTGAGTTAAATTCATCAGCACCTATTCATTGGCAAAGAAAAATAAACAAAGACAATACACCTTTAGCCCATTTAGTCTCAATTTCTCCTCTGTCTGCCACTTATGCAGCACTAAAAGATTGATACAATGCCTATTAAAGTCAATGACAAAACTCCAATTGATTTTGAATAGAGCAAAACTGGGTCCAGAAGTTCCTAGAGATTTCTTCTGCCTAGGTGAACAAATAAAGTGCACTTCAAGTGAAGTGCTGTCAGCACACAAGGCAGTGTTCAAACACTAACTGTTAAGCTTGTTAAGGCGTGCTACCCCTCTGACTGACAGCAACCAGACATCCTCTGTGCAAGCTACCAAATTTAAAGTGACAGTGTGGACTGAGTGCTTCTGAGTCCTGGGAAGCCATTTTGGCTGCTTCACTGTAGCATTTCTTCTTAATTATATGTCTAAGTAAAAATCTCCCTCTGGTTATCCACTGAAAGAGGAGTATGTATCTGTTCCTCACTACTCCCATCAAAACACTTCTGTGTGCATTCAGCTATAAGGAAATTCCAGGGGGGACTATTCACATCATGCTAAAAAACAACTATAGAGATAAGAGTAGGATGGTGGCTCAGATTCACACACGTTGGAAATACAATTGCTACAATGTATTATAATAATAGGAATGTTTCATTTTAGAGCACACAGGCATACCAAAAGAAAAGCACTGAAAAATCCTGAGATTGTCCCCTATCTTTTTGTATTGGAATTTTATTATAGGGAAAGTATTTAAATGAACTAAGCTTTCTTCTTCTCTAAACTCAAATGCCTCTCCTTTTGTGTTTGGGTTTAGGGTTTTTTTCCCTCTAGTTTTGTGGAATCTTTCCATTAGGTAAAGTAATTTAAACTCACACTTGGAGTGTGTAGAGAGTAGGATAACCAAGAAAACATGTACATTTAACTTATTACTTGAAACCTTACCACACTGCAGTACAGCATGGAAGAGCTGACAGTATGAGGAGTTCTGACTGGGAGGGTAGAGCATCAAAGACTTCAACAGAAGTTGCAGGAAAACTTTGAGCTTAGTGTTAGGAACAAAAGTAACGAACAAATAATATGGAATGCCCTAAATAAATTCCTCATGGTATTTCTGAAACCAAGCAATACTTATGTTTCTGTTGTCAGGAAATGACATGCTAGCCCTAGGGTCTAGAAGCACATCTACAGGCTTAGTCATCCCACACAACTCAAATGCCAGAAGCAGAATGACTTGGTCAAATCCCTGCTGCAGGACAGGATCTTTCTCCACATCAGAGGAACTTGAAAATTTCTGTATAACCTGCTTACAGATGTTCCAGACAGTTCCCAGCACAGCTTCCATGTGAAGAATATAATGCATCCTAATAGGGAGGACAGCTGAAGTAGTCATCACGCAAAAGCTCAAAGGTGAAGATTAGAAAGCAGGTCTGCTGGCTCCCTGCTCAGCAGTGGAAATGAAATCCATTCTTTGCTTTGTTAGTCAGTCCATGAGCAGTCACTGTAGCTGGCAAAACATAAGCTAGAGGAAAGAGT
>NW_010156506.1:3687-5076 GCF_000695765.1 Mesitornis unicolor
TCAAGAGGACTAAAAGTGCACTAAGATAAATTCTGCATTGAATCAATGCTGGCACTGTTGAGTTGTGCCAGAGGAGGGAAGGGAAGGATTTGAGAACCACCTGCTGTATACCATCCAGGGGAACCAGTACTCAAAAGCAAGGGTGAATCAATATCAGAGTGAATCCTTATGACAGAACACAGGTTCATATTTTTGTTGTCAGGGAAATTCCTTGGATGGGTAAACCTGTGGAATTGGAAGCATTACTGAGAAAAATGTGAGCAGTGAAAGACAAGACAGAATCATAAATTAAATAAGAGATTCTAGAAATAACTGTGCCCTCAAAACTGCCACTATGACTAATTCAGCACTATAAGTACATAACACAAAGCCTGTCTTTATTAGATCACTGAGCTTGGCAGCATAAACCAAAGTTGTGATATTAAAAAAAAAAATAGAGGACATGTAATGAATTTGAAAATCCAGTGTACAGTACAGGAGTGCTCTGTAGCAGAGGCAATGGCAACGTTCCCTGATCAGCTACCAAAGTCAGCAGAATAAGCATTTGATGCCTTTCAGCAGTTGTGTACAGCAGTAGGTGGAGCAGGAAGGAAGAACAGGCTTTTAGGCAATGCTTGAGATGGGCCAAGCTGGGCTTTATTTCTGGCTATAGCCCAGCAGGCATCTCTCTGCTCAGTGCTGTTTCCCTTCTGCATCAAAGCCCTTATTCTCTCTGGTCCTCTCAGGTCTTGCTGACACTGCTTTGGAAGACACCACAGCAGAGCACTGAACTCATCTGGGCCTTCTAGGAAACTTGTAAGACTATGAAGTTAGAGGTTGCTTGGCTCTTTGGTTGTTGAACAGATCAACTGCAAAGGCAATGTATTTACCCCGTTCTTTCCGAGACACTATAGTGGAAAGAAAAAGTGAATGAAGCACAAATATGTTACGGAGCTGGTTTTTTTGTTTGCTCATTTTCTGTGGTTTTTCACATTCTACCTTGAAATATATAAAATAACTGCCATAATCAAATACCATAGATACTCAGCTATTGAGCACACACAGCAGTTACACACTTTAAAGCATAGAAGTGCAGAACGCATTTCACAGCAAAATCTCAAGAGTTGTCTTTTAATCTCTCTTTCATCATGTTGTATTGGGCAAAACTCAACAAATGTAAACCGAGATCCTTATCTAAGCTGCTCAAGTCAGCAACATTTGCTAGAAATCAATGTAAATTCTGGTCAGTCCAGCTCTCTGATGTACTAGCAATGCTTTAAAAGTCTTTAGAGGTTTAGGGAGATGGTTTATGGGTTTGGTGTTCTATTTTTTTAGTAAGCTATTGAAGGAGAAAAAAAAAGGAGGAGAAAAAGGAGGGGAGGGAAATAATATATAATCATACTTTTCAGC
>NW_010156506.1:5107-16878 GCF_000695765.1 Mesitornis unicolor
TGTGGTTTCATTGCAGGCTGAGTTTTTAAGTCAATTTCCATTGAACTGAACATTCCTGTAGCACTGACCCTCAAACAAGACTTTGGTGACAAATAAGACTGGATGGCAACCCAAACTATTGTATGATTCTATGGCACAGAGCCTATTGAATGAACACAGCCGTGTGTCTGTGGATTTGCTTTGTCCACTAGCAGCTGGTTATTTTTTATGGGCAGAGAGATTGAGGTTTCTGCTAGCTTGTTTGGTTTATCTCTGAAGCCACTTTTAACTATTCTTGTCTGCAATCCTCTATGGAATACAAATACACAGTCTCCAGTTCCTCACCCTCCAGTGTAGTGATTTCCTCCAGTACCCTGTTTCCAGCTTCTCTGTTGAGGTTTTTGACAGGATGTTTCTATAGACACCAATTATCTGAGTGAAGCTTGCAGTATTGGAAAGTCTCAACTCTGAACTGTCCTTATGTCTCCTACTAACGTATGGCTGACTAACATATTGCTGGTTCTAAAGTGGTTGATGAAACAGCTGCTGTAACAGTAATCACCATTCATTTTTTAAAGTGTCTGTTAGCTCAAGAGTTTATGTACTGGCATTGTCATATTAAAGCAGAACACATTTTTGCTGGCTTTGATTAATAATTAACTTCTAGGTTTTGTTTTATGAGCTCCGTGTGGCTTACCACTGGCAATGTAGTACCTGCACTTTTCAGATGCATGCAAATATGCTGGCTGTGATACTCATGTGTTAGGATGAATTGCACTCATGGCTTCAGATGTCCAAAAGGGGTCTCACTCATTATATTATTCCTGACCAGTAGTCTAATTTCTTCCCAGTTAACTGATGGGAAAGAGAAGCTGCACGCCTCTCAGAAACACAGTGTGTGCTGTCTGCTCCAAGCAGGGAGCGGAGGGATTTCAGCAAGCTGCCTCATCTGCATTGGCATTTCTGCTAAATGAAGCAGTCTCTCTCCCATCCTGAAGGCTCATGCCACTCTGACCTTAGCGCTGAGCCCGAGCGACCGCTGTGGCCATTAGATAATGTGTATAAGAGCAACAAAACTATGTGAAAACAAAGGTTTCCCAAATTTATTTTCTCCTAGAGAAATGGACTGATCTCCATGCACCCACCACAGTAGTAACTTGACAAGGAGATCAGTTACAGGTGAGAATTAAACCTAACATATGGACAGCAGGCTTTCAAAAAAAAAAAAGGAGCCAATTCTATGGAATACTGGCACCACAAAATATTTTCCTGTAGCATACAGCAGCATCTCTTCTCCACCTCCAACACCAGCTTACGACCACACAGAATTTATTGTCCCTGTTAACAGCAGTTGAGTGTGATGACTTCTGAAAATGCTCAGCTACAGGCCTCTCTGAAAAGGTGTGTGCCTTTCCTGAGAGATTCTTAGCTAGCTATTCAGCATGAATGCTAATTAATTAAGCCTCTTAGTATCACTACACAGAAACAAGATATGGGGATTACTCTCCCCTCCCTGGCAATGTTCCTGTCTCTGGGTAGAAAACAACTGCTGTTTAACAGTGCTCAACACAGCACACTTCCTCCTACAGCATGGCTGGGAGGTGAGGGGGTCAGAGAAAATTTAATCAGAATTTTTTTAAATGCTGGTTGTCAACACTTCCACTCATTTGAAAACAGCTCACAGTCACAGGCATCTGCCATGCTGGTTTTGCATTTCCAGTCCTACAACGCCTGGACCTTACAGGGTCTCCATAGCTCCCATGTCTATCTTTGAGACGACAGTATGCTCTTGAAGCCTGTAAAGTTGTTTTTCACAGCTTGCTCTGGGTGAATAGTGCCATATGCTTTAAAAGCATGTTTCCTATTTACCCCAGAATCAGAAATCACATTCCCTGTGCCATCTGCAGTGCAGGTCTGAGTGCCACAGGTGTGTTTGCCCCTTTCCGAGTTCAATTGACAGAAGTAAGGATCAGTTCCTCCACTGGTAAAAGTTGTTGTGAAGTAAGCTAGATGTGAGGACCTGCCATGTTTCCCCTGGGAGCTGCTTGTAAGCTGAGGCTTTATGGTGTCCCCACCTGAGCCATACCACAGCTGTGTAGCAGCCATGTCTGCATCCAGTCTCTCTGAGCCGCTGGCTGGACTTCCCAGGCTGCCTGTGGACCTGCCTCCTCACCCCAGACTTGCTAGGTGATCTCTGGACCGTGTGTGACCCCAATTAGTGTCTCCAGGCCATACCCTGACTGGCTGCTAAGCACCCTGGCTACTTGTCAGTGATGTCCCTCATCCTGCTGGCCTTGTTACCCTGCCCAGCTCCCAGCTTCTCTTCCTTCGCAGCCTTTGCTGCTCCCTGAGAAGATCTGCCACCATCCTGACCAAGAATGTATCGCACCACAGCACAACTCTTTCCTCGCACAGGTACCCAAGTTACCTGTTATAGGTTATTTATCTAGTGCATGCAACCAGAGACAGGACTGGTGAGACATCAAGTTGCTCATCCATCTCAAAGTACAGATTCAGCTGTGTCTTGGCAAAGGTGCAAGCCATGAGCAAAAATTAGGATCATATTACTTTACTAACTTAACCATATTTTCTAATAGAGGGTTTTCTGCTAAAACCAAGAAGACAGTCACAAAGTATTCAGCAGTGGGTAGTACAAAAAGATTAGGCAAGCACTGACTTACTTTTCTGACTGCACTCATTTCTGGTTCCAGGTGTGCAGAGGCATACATGTCTCCTGGTGATCTTCCGCCTTTTCCTCCATTTGGGTAGGATTTTTCATCTAGAAGCACAGGCTTATGTCAAACAGATGAAAATAGTGCCCATCACCTGCTGATTAGCTGTTTAGGGGCATAGAATAGATTAGAACTAAAATAGATTAGAACTCGCTTTCCGTGAAAGAAGCCAGTAATCATTTACAGAATTAAGTTGAGCATTCGTAGCATTAGGTTGACTCCTTTCTGGTCTGAATTTCAGCTTAAGATCTTAATAATTTAAAAAATAATTTTGTGGATGGTTCTCTGACATTGGTGCTTCAATCAGGTGACATTGATGCTTCAGTTTGTTGTTAGATATACTGGACTCAGAGGCTAGAAATAGGTCACTCCTTTGGAATTCTAGCCAAAACCTATCAGAATCCTGTGTAAGAGTGAGCATCTTAAGGTATCCATGAATTAAACATTCAGTAGGCATTAATGGATCAATGTCATCTTAATCACCAATTTATCAGTAATTAGAAATTAAAATATGCAAAATAAATGGCATATAGTAGAAGCGTAATTGGTCATTCAGAGTAAAAAATGATGTTAGAAATATAGATAAAATACTCTTTTTTTTTAATAGTAGTTTTCCCATGACTAATCAGATATTCCAAATTTCATTACCACTTTGCAATATGTATTCACATTATCCATGACATGGGCATCTTTAATATCGATAGTGCATAATTGTATTTGCCATAGAATGATGGAACAAGATCACTTGGCATATAATACCTGAACATTATTCCACTTCTGATGTCTTCCCTTTGCAGAACACTTATCATTATTAATAATGTATGGCATTAGATTTTTCAGCTTGCCTAGCAAATGTCACAGCCAATGCCTTGCTCAGTAAAGAATTCGTTGTGAGCCAAACACCAGCCATGTGTAAAGACAAGAAACTGACCAAAAGGGACTTACGTGGTTAAAACAAGCCCCCTCTACCATCTCGCACTGATAATTGTGTCAAAAGTTGACTCCCCCCACATTAGTGGAAATTTTACTTTGCGGGGGCACACAGTGCCTAACCTCTCACTACCCCCTCAGTAAACAGAAAAGTTGTTCTAGGTCTTCTTACTCCTACATGCAAGCACCACATATACCCATTCTCTGGAGATGGTGTCATCTTCAACACAGGCCTTACCTCTTCCCTCCTAGTTGCCAATATCTGGATTCAAATCATTCACCTCTTCCTCCTCTGAAACCTGTGAATACTTCTTTGCTTTATTTAATTCACCTGGAAACTTCTGTCTTTCCAAGTTTGTGCATGAGGGAAGATAAACTTTTGGAACGTTTCTCTGAAATATCTTAAAATTCCATCACTGCTTTCCAAATTTCTCTGGAATTATTCCACTCAAGCAGCAAAAGTAAAAGCATCTGTTCTGCTTTGTCACTTCTTCCAAACAGCAAACAAACAGCAAGTAGATTTCCTATCCACAAACACCATATTTCCAAGGTAACATAAGGAGTGATTTTAAGAACGTCATCTCATTCTGCAATAAAACCCTCACATCAATCTGTCGCTAAGGGCACACATGTAGATGTCATTAACTAATGCCTTTTTCTCAGTTGTCGAGTTGGGATCTGATTGAAGATCTCTCTGGGTTTCTCAAAGACTCTCGCAACCCTGCCAATATTTGTTTGAAAGAATAGCATCTAGCAGCATGTTTGACTTTCCCTAATGACCACCTGCAGAGGCACCTGTACAATTATGCAATGCAGTAAAATGCAGTAGCTTTACATCACTATGCTTGTTGTATTTCTCCCGATTTCTTCTTATTCATCCTATGTCTTTTCTCACAGTGGCCATTGTAGACATAGATATGCATCCATACTCTGCAGACACAGTAACTTAAGCAATAAATAATGCAATTGACATGTCTTTCTCCTACACTTAATACTTTCCTGATTAGGCAGAAAACTCCCAACCCCATAACTACATCCATTCAAGCTTAATTATTATTAAGCATGTGAACAGTCCTATTGTAATCAATATGATTATTCATTTGTTTTTAATTAATGACACAAGTGATTGCAAGATATGGGTCTTTGCATGTAAATCCTTCCCTCCACCTGTAAAAGCAGTAGAAATAATACAGTTGTTGAGCATCACAACTACTACTTTTGTCTCAACTGTTTAAACAGTAGTCCATTAAGTCAGGAAATAAGTACATATACAGAAAAACCTATGTCAGCAAATAAATTGGACCTTCACCTACATCAAGTGCCACTCTAATAGCAAATCCACCCCTCATAGGTTGTTTATTTAACGTAATATTCTCAAAATACTATGTTTTAAAATACATTTAGTTAAGTAAACAAGAAACTTTTCCAGTTTTGTTGTTGCTGTTGGAGTTGGGTTTTTTAAAACAGTTTTTCATTAACCACTGCTATTTCTATCAGTCTGTAGTGTTATGGATGGTCCAGCAGTTGCATCCTAGTGAAGATCTACCTTCTCTGTACTTCAGTGGACTAAATAGAATATGAAAAATATAATGCAATGTATAAACCAAAAGTAATACTATGTGTAGCATCCCAGATAAAAAAAACCACCATAGAGTAAAAGGAGATCCAGAGAAAGATGGTTAGAAGTATCACAAAAACTCATCTACAACCAAGAATGGAAAACACTGAGCTTGTTTATCTTCAGGAGATTAATAAGGGAGTCTATGAAAAAACCCTTATGCACTTATAAATGAAGCACTGAGAATGTCTGTCCTCAAGTGCAAGACAAAAGGATCAATCATTTAAGTACAAAGGGAGAAATTGCAAAAAAGAAAAATATTTTGTTGAAGGAAGACAATTTGTTCTGTTAAAAGTTCTGCACCTTTACTCACTGAATAGTTAAACAATGAAACTTGTAGCTGCGGGTTTTCACTGGTACCAAGTATAGCTCTGTTTGAGGAAGAAAAGGACATTTACTCTGATAAAAATATCTAGAGCTAATAGAAAAGAAAAAAGCCTCACTCCATGTTCAGGGTTAAAGAAATTCCAAGGCAGGACTGATTAGGATGGCTGCAAACTATTCCACATCTGCCAAGCACAGGATTTCTCTCCTTTGTAACACGCAGGGCTGCCCACTGTCAGCCAAGGAGCTGATTTGAAGTTCCCAGCTATCTTCATGTCGCAGATATTCTTATCAAATGTTTGCTCCAAACCACTGCAATCACTGAAAACAGTCAATGAAAGAAAAACCTTTTCTTTTTGTTGCTCAGGGAATATAGAAGTTGAAGGAAGGAAAAATCTCAGGTCAATAGAGCATCTTCATTTGCTCTTCACTAATGGTTTTAATTCTACTCAAGCTTTCAGAAGGTCCTCAGGAAGATTTAGAAAAGACCATTTAACACACACAAAAAAAATTAAATTTGATAATTACCTCTATTATTCATTAAATGAAACTGTCCTGCATTGAAGTGCCACACTGAAAATTGCTCACTGAGATTTCACTTATCACCATCACCTGAGGTTAATCATAATCCAGTACTCTCACAATTTGCAATCACCTTCCAAACAAATTTTGGCATCCTTCCTGCAACCATGACCAAAGTGATTAAGAAATTCTGCACTGTTTATCTCCAGTGCTCATATCATTCAGTTTACATCTCAAGCTGTTTTGGTAGAACTTCTGCAACTCCCAGTGATACGCTGTATTTATGGGCATATCAGGATAACGATACCTTTATTGTTTGTTGCTCAAGGGAGAAAGAAAGAAATGAAATTATTCAAAAAAGAACAATTAACAGAATTATTTATTTATTTTAACTTACATACTTTTCAATTGATAAAAAAATAAATAAAAAAGACCCAACCAAACAAACAAGAAGGAAAAAACCCTCAGTGATGAAATAATGCATCCTTCTGGGTTATTTAGGAAAGCAATAGACAACAGCAAGAAGTGATGTCATACAGGTTCAGTTACACATATGCAGAACATTGACACACTACTCTAAAGCTTCCTGCATAAAAGTTAAAATGTGATGTGAATTAGGATACTGACTAATAAATTTAAACTAACACTTGTAACGTAAAAGCATATGTCATCAGTATAGCAGGGCTTATTTCTGCAGATAAAAATAGAAAAATATGGAGAATGAGCAAAATTGTTAACACAGATTTGCAGTGGAAGGCTTCAGGGAGCACTTTACATACACTAGCATGGACCAGCACCTGATCCACGTGACCAGTCTTATCTAAAAGCCATGTTCAGAGAAGAATAGAGACTGCACATTCACCAAAGGGATCTCATATACCTGTATGCAGCTAGAAGAGCCAGTTATAAAAGTGAAGTAGCTTCTGCTATTTAATAGTAGAAATTACCTTCTATACAGAGGATCTTGCCCAGCTTGAAATTGGGATCAGATAAACTAGAAGAGAGGAGGCTCACACTCTGTCCCTGCCAGTATTAATTTATGCAAACCCAAAGAAATGCAGCCAAAGACATGCTGAATCTAAAAAAGAACAATAAATGAGCCTGAAAAGCTTAAGCCTACAATCTATAAGAGGAATTAAACAGATCTTACTCCAAGAGCAATGGGAGATAAAATTCATCCAAAAATCCAAACCTTCCAGAGCCTGAAATAGTTGGAGTTGAATATAGTTTGATATATGAGTAATAATTCAAATAATGGAATGGCTATTGTTTGCTGCTGATTGCTTGACACATCCTCATTACCTAATGCATGACCTAAAACATTTGAGCAAAATGACACTCTTTAACTAATATTCTGCAACTGTCTTTAGTTGAAGCAGGATAAGCACTCTGTATAGGCTACTTTGCTCAGGCAAAACAAAATATTTAGGTAACTTTTTTTTTTTTAAAATCAAGGCACTAACTCTTGCCGGCCTGTCTCAGATTCCTGTTAATATACAACTAACATAAACTATCAGAATGTTAGAGAACAACATAGTCCAGAGACATATAAAATGAGGCATTCTGGAGCACTTTCAATCATAAATAAAAACAAATAATGTGGCACTGAAATTTGCTGTGAGTTCTCCAGTTAATCAGCATTTGATGCAGCCATGTCACAGCTATTTTGGTGTTTTCTTCTTAGATCAAGCTACAGCGTGCTTAAGACTGAGGCACGCTTAATGGAAATCTTTCACCAATTCTTTGCAGTAACCAGAAGAATGACAGCAGTAATAATTAATATCTCTGTGCTTCACATACAGTGAAATCAGATGCACAGTTTTTCAAGAGTCTGTGTATGCAATTTTTCCATTAACAATTCTGGAGACAGAGCATTGATAATTGTGCCTGTGGTGAATCCTGATGAGGCATATTTGTCTGAAATTGTTGAAGAAGAGGGAAAATGAATATATGCATTTTAAATTTTTATGATTACATTTTTACTCAAGTGTGGGGGCCTGAAGTTTCATGACTGTTTTAATGCAATTGGTTCCACTTAGAAGAGATGACATGTTGAAATGCTATGTGCTGAATGTTTCTCAGGTAATTGAAATTCAGTCAACAACAGCACTGGGCATTGTCACAGGTTTTAAATAAAAAGGCTTATCTTCCTCTTTTGTATTATGGAATATGATGCATCATATTACACAGCATCATGATCCTAGATGACAGCCTCTCAAACAGAAATTTAAAAAGTTTACTTCACTCGGCATACTCCTCCTGAATTCAGATCACACTGGCACATTAACATGTGTGCACGTTCAGTCAACGTTTCCCAACTCCTTTGCTCACACAAATGGCCATGTTCACTCCTGATATAACTCCGTTGATTTGTACAACATTGCAGTCCGCTCAGGGTGAATTGGAGCTACTGTTGGTGCTGTTATTGTCACCATTTGTGCATCCTTCCCCAGAGCTGTTGGAGGGAGAAGCTGCAAGGAAAGAAGGGGTGCTGTGGAAAGACTTACACTGTAACTTAAGAGCGCTGCAAAAACAGCTCAGAGAGTTGTCATGGGAAACAGAGCCTAGCACTCACTGATTCTTCCATCAAATAAATTTCTTTCATATTAGAACAGGGAAGCAACTAGGGGTGAGTTAGCTGCCTTGGAAGAAAGATGACTCTGCTGCTATTGAAACCTTAAATCATGTCTCCAACAAAATTCAAATCAAACTAAAACAGATACTGAAAACTTAAGGTAATTTTTTGCATTCTCCACTGTTTAGTTCCTATGTAGTTCAGAGCAAGATGTACTGAATTTTCTTCCAGAAAATCTGGATCTGAGTTTTTCCACCTGTTCTGTTCTTTTTAGGGACAGAGTAGCTGTCTTTCTGAATATTTGCACCCCAAAAGTAAGGAGTCCAGGGTGGGTTCCCATGGTTCTGAGAACAAAGTAAACTATATACTGCTGGTATTCTACAAGAGGTGTTTCCCTGAATGTTTTTCTTTAGCTGGACTATTCAAAGGGTAAAGTATAATTTAAGGTTAAGACATCAGAAAGAGACTTGGAGTTCACCACTCTCCCCCACCTCGCACACGTGTTTTTCCTGAGCACGGGAAAACAAGACTTTCTGGCCATGTCATAGAAAACCAAGACTTGAGACATACCTTTCAGTCTAATGCTTTAGATGTAAAACTAAACTTCTTCTGTAAGGTTTTTCTGTCTAATAAGTATACTGACTCAGCTATAAGCTTTGTCCTGCAAATACAGCAAAATACTAGTAAGGCTCCAGATCTATACATGGTGGGGTTTTGTCTATGTTAAATTCTACACTCCAGTGTAGATGCTGTAAATTCTAGCTTAAAGTTTCATAGCCACCCTCTCACCTTTAGTTAAAAACAAAAAGTTGCAACTAGCTGAAAGTGATTTTATGGCTTGAGTAGCAAGGCTGGATTTGGGGACAAATATCTGCCTAAACTCTGCCACTAGAGATAAAAGCTTCTGCAGCAGCTCCCAGACTGAAAGGACCATGATAATCCAATCATCCTTAAGGACTCTGGTTTCACATATCTCTCAAGCACTAGTTGCCTCTGCAGCTATACAAGAAGATATCTTTTCTATGAGAGAATATAATGCACAGTGCAAGTTGCTTGGTTTGTATTAACTCAAGTGCAGCCAGTACAGGTACCTACTTCACTTTGGCTGTCCTGGGCATCTGGTGCTGTAGGAGGTAATTTCCTTTGTAAACTATATTTTTTAAAGCAAGTTATGCTTCTGCGTTCATTATTTCTCTGTATTTGAAAGTGAAATAAGCAGAGAGAGATTTCTAGATGAAGCCAGTGTCTTACAGGCAGAATCTGTAACCTGCTAAGGCACCCAGTAACATGACAAGAGGAGTGAAAATCTTCTGCCTGTGTTTGTTTGTGATACTTCTTAGCAGGCAGATGCGAAACAGCACCAATTCTCACCCACCCACATCTCATCTCTCTCTCTCTTCCTCAAGCTTATTTTTAATACTTCAGAAGTTATTAGTGGGTTATCTCAGCTTTCTCTCTCCACCTTAACTCAGCTATATCATGATGAAAAGATCTGGAAAGTAAGACATGGCAGGAACTGGGGCAGGATGCTGAGGCAAAGAAAGATTTTTTTTTTCCCTATTCATTGAGCATATGTCATTAATCTTTGATGTTATAAGATTAATCTGTGGATGAAACAGAAAACCCACTGGCTGATATTTCCCTGAAACAGATGCTCTAAATGCAAAGTACCAAAGAGAAGCACTGTGCAAAACAAAGGCAATCTGGTGTCTTTCCTGAAGGATTAGGTTACAATTCATAGTGTTCCAGAATGGTTCATCCAACCCATGAATTACCTGTATGTTAGGACCATATTCTCAACATAGTCACAAGACTGATGAGTATAGCTTTAGTTGTTACTTTGTTGGAGTCGAGTTTAAACCTCAGTCTCCTATATATGAATATGTCATAGCATTTAGTGACACAATGGCCTGAGCCTGTAGATTCATAGTATTTAGCCTGACAGTTCTGATGCCCAGTATCTGTGATTTGGCCACTGAAATGGGATTGGGAAATCTGATCTTTCTCTCTCTTTCAGCCCCACTGTATTATTCCAGTCAAGCCAAGCAAGGTCTCTGTGTCTTAGTTTCCCTGCATGCTAGTAAGATATAATAATTCTTTCTCTACTTGTGTATTTAGACTTGAAGAGAGTTTTTCTGTTTGTTTTTATAGAGAGGAATATAGCTTGCTATGTGTCTAAACAACATCTCAGTCCTGGCTGGAATTTCTTCATGTCACTAGACTCAAAATAATAATAACAAAACAAGTACAAAGATTTCTCTTTTTAAAGCAGGTGTTTCCTGGGATGCAGTATGTATCAAAGTTTCAACTTGATTATCTACTGGGTTATCTACTATTATCTAGGTGTTATCTACTGCCTAGCCTAAGCTAGACAGTATCAGGCCAGCCAGAAGACCATTCCTCTCCAGAGACAACCCTGCACACTTATGGTGCATTGCAAGCAGCAACAGCCCAGCCTGAACTCACACCGCTTTTGAAACTCCTCTGTCCTTTAGTTAAGCAACATTGAAGCCATTGCAGGAAAAATTCACTCCCATCTGTTCAACATTAACCATGTGATGCTGTCACAGAGTGAGTGGGACATGGTAGACATTCAGCTCAACCACAGGGCATGAGGGCTCGTTCCCACAATGATCATGAGTCTGACACAGGATTCAGGGCAGAGGAAAATGTTTCCTCAAATAGTGCCAAGTGGGCTGCTCCAGAGCTGGTATGGAGAGCTGTCCAAGCACCAGTGTAGGCAGAGCTGATGTAAGATCAGATCTGAGACCTGTGCAGGGGCTAGAAGAGCCGAAACCACAACGGTCATAGTCTATAGTCTGCACAGCCATTGGGTCTAGGCTGGTAGTGAATACATACCCACTTGGAAACTAGTACAACTATTTATTACTTGTACTGCAGCAGCAACTTAAAAATGGTCAAAAAGGCTAGTACTCAATGGAAACTGTAATATCTGACTTTGGAAATTGGCTCAAGTATATTTAAAAAAATAATGGCACAAAATGGACTCTTTTAAAAAGAACAGGTCACTGTTGGGGTAAGCAATACAGGGAAGTACTGCTCAGTATTATTTATAAGATTCGCTTTGCCT
>NW_010156506.1:16909-19020 GCF_000695765.1 Mesitornis unicolor
TTACAATGCCAATTGGTAAACCACTATAAACCACTATGAAACTAAAGTGCCTTAACAAGACAAAATTAGTTAAGGGAAAATGTAGCTTTCAAGTGCAGGAGCAGGTAAACTACTTTCAAATCAAAAGTTCAATTTAATCTGAAAGGAAAACAAATCCATCAATGTCTATTCAATTTGCACTAAAGCCTAGAGGGACACTTGACTCAGTTTCAACTGTGTCTCTATATATATGCTCTAAGTCTTAAACTCTCTTTTTTCTCAAGCTTTGCACTTGGTTGTCTAATTTAATTTTCCTTTCACACATCTATGCATGTCTGAAAAATTGTTGAAGTTTTCTAATAGACCTTTAGTTGCTCAGTTTTGATTTGGATTTTCTCGTATTTGTTTATTTTTTCTTAAAATCCAGAATGTTTTTCACTTCACTTAAAACTCGACATTTTAGTAGCAGCAATGATCCCACATTGAGGTTGTTCAAATGGAGCACGGCAAAATTCACCATAGCAGACTGTTCTTTGCAGTGGGAAACTGTGGAAACATATTCCCATGACCTGTGTTGGACATCGTCATTGCCAGAAAAGCTGAACATCTTGGGGTAATAGCCTAACTGAGACAAATCACAGGAAAAGAGAAATACAAGGAAACAATGTTAAGGTTTGCTGTTATTATTCAATGTGCTTCTCTAATAGCAGTGGTCTGCTATATAAAATTAAAAACCAAAGCAATGTTTAAGTGGCAAGCTCAGGGAAAATTTGACTCCACCTTGAGACCGTGAAAGATGTTTTCCAAGTAGGGTTATTTTACTTCCATCACTAGTTATTTTGAAATATGCAGGTTACAACTTTCCCTGGGCTATAAACTGGGATTTATTTTATTTTATTTTATTTTATTTTATTTTATTTGTTTGTATTGTAAGATTTCTACATAGTCAAAATCTCTTGTCAAGCTATTATGTGAATGTGGTAGTTTCCATTCCCCATTTAATATCAGCTCTTTACACTTTAATTGCTTACAATATGCTGGTGTCCCTTGAAGTCTCTATGTAAAATAAACATCCCACAGAGACACAGAAAATGTTCTGAAGAAGAAAAGAACCAAGAAATGATCCAACCTTTTCTCTTAGAGAAGTACCTTAATCTAAACATTCCTGTAGTGCTACGAAAAATGCAGATTATCTTATTCTGTCCTTTTATCTTTATATCTTTTTATTTATTTCTGTAAATTTAAATAACCAGCCAAATACTGGGAGGGTTTTTTTTAATAGGAGGAAAAACTAGAAAGGAAAAAGCATTCAAACTATACCACTGAGATCATGTAAGCCTTGGAACTTTTCTGTATGGTGAAGTTCATCCAAAGCCATGAGTTCTTGATGTTCACATTCCTTCAAAACTCTAAGGGGGAAATTTACAGGAAACTAATGTTGGTAAGAAACCCCACAGGACTTATCTGTCCTTTCTTCTGTGGTGTGGAATTACATTTGTTTTGTTGGATCTCTAGCAGTTTCACGTGGCTGATTCACTACTGAACAAGATGCTGTAAGAATTAGTAAAACTTGTGATGTCTCTTATGCTTCACCATTGTTTACTCAGAATTCTTGCAATGCTTTTCTTTCAGTCTCAAAGCCGAAGTCAAACACTAGGAAATGTTCTGTAGCCTGGCATATGAGGTGGTGTGTGCTATATAGTTTCTATGGACCTTCTGATCTCGGATTTCTGCTGAATATGTGCTTACATCTATGGACCACCGGACTCTGTATCCCAGTTTGCCCCTTTCTTTCCCCAGTTTCTCTGGCTCAGAAATCCCACTAAAAACTATCCAAGATCACAAAACAACTGCAGTCAGAAAACCATTGACACTCCTCATCCTAATCTACCGAATTAGGCAGTCATCATACTATGCCTTACTCTGGAAGACTCTGCATTTATTGTAAAATTGTCAAAATATCGTGAGGCACTCAGCTAAAGGCTTGATTTTCAGTTGATTTGTTTAAACTGGCTTTTGACTGTGTCTCTAATGGTATACAGCTCCATGGCAGGGTTACATTAAAACATTTAATTCTATCAAACACTCAGAGGAAGTGTCACCGGCCAAATAAAAATTCAAGCTCCTGAAAG
>NW_010156506.1:19051-42485 GCF_000695765.1 Mesitornis unicolor
ATTTTTTATATGCCTAATATTTTAAAGTAAAAGCAAGTAGGAAGAGAAATGGTTTTACCTTTTCCACTCAGATTAACACATTTAAATACTTTTTATGCAGGGAAAAGGGCAACATTCTTAGTGCTTCAAAAATCACTGGAAAGTCACCTTTAAGCAATTTGTGTCCTTAAGACAGATGCTTGATGAATTTCCTGTCATTTTCTGCTTCGTGGCAGACTTTGAGTCAGTGAATGAGTTTCAGCCTCTCATATAAAGTCTAGTGATGAAACTTAGTGAGGGTGTACATACTCTGTAAGTCAGTTGTAGAGCTGTAAAGCTCCAAGTCAAGCTTAAGAAATAGTTGCAGTACAGTGGGTATTTGATTACATGTTGAAGAAGTCTATGCTCTGTGTCTTTTTGTGATCTTTTATCTCCTATATGCCCAAAGACATTCTCAGCAAGTGGAAAAATAAGCGAAAACTAATTTTGCCTTTTTGATTGCTTGTTTGCTCTTGGCTAGCCACAGTGAGAGACCATACTCCTCTTCCATGGACTTCACTACAGTTCTGCAGCAGCTCTCCCACAGTCAATAACACCACAGTGGTATTATACAAGTGTAAAGAAAGAAGAATTCAGCTCAAAGACATAACTTTTCTTGTCCACACAGGTATAGGTGAGGTACACTCTTAGCTCACATTTGAGCAGCTAAGAGGCTTGGCAATTAACATGCAAACACTATGGGTAAATGAATTTGCCTCCTTTGCCTTCTTGACCCCTTGACTGGAGCAACCTAAATGAGAGCTTGTATTTAATCATAGAGGAGCTCCCTGAGGAGATAGTGTAACCTCTGATACTCTTCATGCCAGCACACTAATTAGATGTCCCCTTCACAGAGGAACAGAGTGCTTCATTCATATCATTAGGCTTTCACAGATCTTCCCCATAGGGCAAAAATTCTTTAGAGGAACTCCTGTCCTTCATGCACCAAATTGCAGTCTAACAACTCACAGAATTGTTTTACATGGATTTATCTTGTCATGCATTATCCAACCTGCCATAGTAGAGTCTCTCACAAGGTTTAAAAACAGTACTTCAGGCTGCCCACAGAATCTTGGCGTAATAATCCCTGCACAAAGGAAAAAGTAGATGAAAAAAGGCAATAAATAGGATCATTTCACAATTTTTCAGAGACTCCTGAGGTTATGCTTTTAATAAGTTTGGATGGAAAAATGCAGGAAGGTGGCAAAAAGATATTAAAAAATCTTTTGTGATTTAAAGGAAATTTTCATGGTGAAATATTTTAAAACTATGCCAAATTTTAATTTAAAATCATATGAATGAAAAAAGAAATTCCTAGGGATAAAGTTATAAGTGTTGGTTGCCCCAAAGCAGTGCAATATCTTATTATATTGGAGAAAAGTAATTCCAGATTGTCCCAAAAAGCAAATTGATTTTGTTTCTACTAAAAAGAAATAATAAAAATGTGTTCGTATCTCTTTTTCATAACATGGACACTCCAGAATAGATGTCACTGATTCAGTGTGGCTGAATTTGGAGAAGGATTGCTCAAGCATCAGCTGAAACAGAATGCAGTTCTTTGCCTTCTTCAGAGCCTAGGCTGCCATGAATATATTGAATCATACCTAAGTGGTCCGCTAAGCCCCTGAATTTACTTACAATACAGTTTTAAGAGCTTGATCTAAATTTTTGAAGCAATCAGTTAGTCACACATCAACTCTATGAACAGTAGAAAATTGATCTTGGTAGACAGTGAAAAATGTACTCCTGATGAAGATGTCAAAGCTTAGAAAAGTCAGCAAGATGAAACATTCACCTGCCAGGGGACCTGAAAACGGCTCAGAGCTGACCAACTGAGTCTGAAGTCTCGTACCAAGTTATCCTCTTTGAGACAGTCTTTACAAAGAAAATGATTCTTTCAGAATCCAAAAAAAGGAGGAAGTCATTAAAATTTCATTAAATTGAGTCAGAACATTCTGTTGTCACTGTTTTTGTATGTAAGATACATACATGCCAATAGTACAGTTTCTAATAGCTTAAATGAAATGTGTATTCTATCTCTATTGGTTGGACACAGATGAAGAAAGGCATCCAAGCTCCCTGGTGGTTTTATGTTAAAACATGTGATTGCTGTCAGTGTATCTGTTGTGGCCATTTCCCAGTGGGTTAATTAATGCTGTTTGGATCCTAAAATAAAAGAAGCCACTGAGTGGTGCTTGTAAAGTTAGCAGTGAAAAGTCATGTTGGTTGAAAACTTTTCTCATTTTTTTGCCTTTTTTTTAACAGAGTTTTGTTGGGCTTTTTATTTTTACTATTATGAAAAGTGAGATTTAGATATGCTGCCAAGGAGCCTCATGGGAATTGCAGATCTCAAACTTCATGCTTCTAACTTCTTCTGTGGGGTATATTCTCTGCTGTATTGTTTTTTTCTATTTTACGTAGAAGACTCAGCTTCTGTAAAATATCTGTGAATATTGTCTCCAGCAGAGTTAATTTTATATCCAGGTTGCTTACATTCTGAAACACCTCCCTTTGGTTTAGTCCTCATATTTTTGTCCATGCTACCAACCATGCGCTGCTTTCCAGTCAAGAGTTTTAATGTGGTTTTAATATGGTTAAACATTTATGCATAATATGCCATCTGATTGACAGAGAAGACAAGAGGATTTAAAGTCTGCTGAAAGTGAAATTCCACAGATTCCTCTCCCAGGATGGACTGAATTTTACAAAAACTTATAATAGCTACCTACCCATGTTGCTCCTTCTCTCAAGGTATAAGGAGTCATTGGTAGAATTGTCTCATATGTTTTTACTACATTAAATGCAAGTGTAAGACATAGTTGGTTAAGATAACATTTATGCTAGATAACGTAGTTAAAGAGGAAATCTATAAGAAGTTAAAGATTTTCTTTAGATTAATACTATGTTTGTTGCAATGTACAGAAAACACGACCAATGTACAGAAAACATGGCCAAAATTCATGAAGAGGAGTGCTAGAACATCTGCAGCTTCTTGACTGACTCAGTAATTTGTCTTCAATCTCTGCACTCTGCAATGTGTTTAATCAGAGGCCGAATTATGTTGATACCTCTCTGAGACTGTGCAGTCTCTAACTCAAACTGAACTTGTCTGTGTTAACTCAAATTGTCTTTTCCTGACGTTCTGCTGGCTGAATCTTAGATAATTGGCTCAGTTTCATGCAAATGCTCTGAAATTTGCAGAGAGCCTATATGAGACTTAACATTATTCTAAGAATGAAGGCATGCTTCTTCTAACCTCCTTCTCCTGTTTCCATCAATACTCAAAATACAGGAAACACCTGGAATAATGGGTGAGAGGGGAGTGATACAACACACATGTTCATTATTATCCCTTTTTACTCAGATTTATATCTATGTCCTAAATATAAGTCAACACCTGTCATGAAGAAAAGTCAAGAGCACAGTCAGTTAAAATGTCAAGAGTAGATCATTCTCACTTTTTCTTGCTGTCTTTCTTTTAAAGGTTGAAGGGGTGAATAAGTTCTTTTGAGAAGGAAGGGGAAAGTATAGAGATTTGGTGTTTATTTGATTTATATATTGTTCATTTAGTCAGTATTTATAAATGTCATTTACGCCTATTGGCATTTTCTTCCCTCAGGCTGCTGAATGAATTGCAATTGTTTTAGATGCCATCCAGTTTAATGAGAGACTTCAGAAAAAAAAATCCCACATACAATTACACATAAGCATTTCTCTTTAGGATACAAAATTAAATACCTCATTCTCTTGGTGCACAGGGATATTCATGATGAAAATAATCCAGTCAACCCTTTGCTATCAGCTATAACCAGATAGCTCTATTGGTGTGAGTCGCCCAAGAGTAACCTCTGCTGCCATTGGACAGAGCTGCCCAAAGAATTATGTTAGAAACTGTGCATGGTGGAGAAAGAAGGATGGATCCAGCTAATAAAAGGAAAATTGTTCAAGAAAAATACAACAACAACAAAAAAAATGTCCTGACTGTTATCTAAACAATTTTTTTTCCTCTTTCCTCCCACAAAAAGATTTGTACTTCCAGCCCTGGTTTCTGAAGACTGCATAGACAATGCCAGCCTAAAGCACAGACTGTCTTCCTTCAGCATCCCATCAGTGCAACAGGCTACTCCATCTGAATTCTCTTCTGAATAAGTACAAGCAAGTACTAGCAAAATCAGACCAGGCTTTTTTACTCTACTAGCAAAGCTTTCCCAAATCTTATACCTCATTTCCCACTGAGCCAGGGCTGAGACTACACCTGGTCTTTATCTCAAAATTTTCCTAAACTTCTGCCCAGAGATTCCTAAAATCCTCATGAACTAAGTTTATCAGGGCTTTCCGCTGCTATCCTTCAGCCCTCATGCCTCTACTTACACATAGCTCTCTATTTGTTCAACCCATCTCTCATCCCCAGAGGAGAAGGCAGTCTTGTATAGCCAGGAAGCCTGGAAACCGCTGCCTGGAGTGATTGTACTGAGTGGTTCATTCACCTGGATCAAAGCATTTCACTGTAAGACTGAGGGAAATAGATCTACCAGAAGGTAAATCTCCCAAAATACATATGAGGGAAAATAAACTTTTAACACTCTTTTTCTCCACATGTTCTCTTCTATTGCACTGCTCTACTTACTAATGTAGACCTTGGCCACATTATACCATTGTATACCAATGCCACGTTTTTAAGTCACTGGCAAAGATGAACCCAACAATTCTATTACCTGTGTTCTTTGGTTAAACCATACAGGATTCAGTAGAAATCCTGCTATTAATGTGAGATGCTGCAATATGTGGACAGAACATAATCATATTCAAATTTATACAGATAATCATATTGCCTTTCAGTAAGAAAAGTTAATTTATACTCCACCAACCTTTTGGTTATGCAAGTGTATGCATCCAGTTGCTCCAGGCCCCAGGTAAATGATACAGTCTAGACTTCAGGTAGTTCATTAGATCAATATTCTATCTCATTACATGGATGGGATTCACAGTGTCCTCCAAGCCCCATTTCATTTCTTTCACCTCTCAAATTAAACACTACCTTAAAGGTTTAGTTGATGGATGACTCTGTTTTATCTGATGATGGTCTTCAAGGCACATGTGGCAGCATATCTTATCCTATTAGTAAAGATCATTAGCTACAGCATAATTGCCTCTCTATGACACATAATAGTTTCATCTATTATTATCGTTCCTGTCCTGTAATTCAATTTCATGATTATGGTTTAACAAATCAAGGGGCATGGCAAACAATATATTTTAGGAATCATTTAAAGTCAAGTCAAGTTGCTGACAAGATACATAGGTATGCTACAAGGCATTTTACCATTTGACTCTTTTTGGTTTACAGAAAATTCTGATTTCTCCGTTCTCTCCCATTTCTTAACAGAAAAATACTGCATCAGAGAAGAATGGCTGGATTATGTCTTCACTGCATTCAGAGGCCTTTTTTTTCTTCAGGAGGGCATCTGTAACTTGCTAGGGGCTTTGAAAATCGAAGGTAGCTCTTGGTTCTAGGAGATCAGGATTACAAAACAATGGCAATATCTAAGAGTTGCCTATTGAAGATTTGTGTAGAACACATCTATTCAACAAGACTTTTCTCAACTTTCTCTAGCTAACTTGAAGTTTACAGGAGAAAACTGAAAATCCTCCCCTACAGTATGACATAAGGAGAGAGGATACCTAATTAAGAGTACTTAAGTGCTTTTGCCCTTGGACCAGTATGTGTCAAGAAATACATACACATACTGAAAAACAGCTTTCTGCACTGATTTTAAAATGTATACATGGAATACTCACTATGCACTTATACATGCGTACATACCCAGTGAGACCAAGATACACTCACCTCCATAACTTATCAGAGATTTCACCTGCAAAAGTGTTTTTCTGTAATTCTGAGGATCAAATTTGGGCCATTTTTCCCAGGCCATCAACTTTTCTCTTTTCTTAACAAGCAGACCATTAAACCATTTTCCTCTCTCTAACTTACTTGATTTCATTGAGTGACTATTCTTGGTTCCAAAAGCTGGAATGGATGCTTTATCTTCTCTCCAGTGACCATTCACCAGAAAATATGACACATAATTAAGAACTCTGGGGAGAAAAGAGAGAGAAGAATTATACCCTTTATGTAGATGACTTTAAATGAATTTTATATGAATGTGAATTAATATGATTTAATACTAATTACCAGAGAGACATTAATTCTAATATACCTAAGTAAACCCTGGTAGGAACAGTGACTAGTGATTACTGGTTATCTGTACTAATACCAAAAACTGAGGGAGACTTTTATTTGAGACTGAAGTTGCAACAAATGTAATCATCCAGGTGGGAAGCTTAATGAAAGCAGATGAAAGCTCTCAAAGTTGTAGAAGAGCAACTACGGAATTTTTTTGAGTTCCTACCTGAGTCTTGTATCAACAGGTATTGCCACTTCCTTCCTGGTTGCATTCATCTTCTCCTTTTATATCCATGCTTTAGTAAGGTACAGCAGAAAGGAAATGTGATTTTGTGAGAATGGTTTTTTGATGCATAATTGAATTATTGAAGAGCATTTTATCTGGCCTTTGGAAAGCTATTTATTAGGTGCTTTTGCAGCAAGGCAATTAGGAATGCTACGTTTACTAGGAAATTTTTGCATTTCAATACCATACATACTGATTTGCAAGCATATGTGACAAAGAATTATTAGTTTTACCAAAACTGTCATAAGAAACTTGGGCATGCTTCCTATTCATAGGTACTTTCCTGACACCTAATTTCCTTCGCCTGCTGGGGGAGCCTTGTCACAGTGATGGAGAGCACCCCATCATGTAAACAGTATGGAGGCAGTAAATGCAAAATTTGGTGTCTAGGCAGAACATTGTGTAAGCAACCTAGGAACTTCAGGTTCCAGAACTGTGGAACAAGTTGCTTTGTAAACCTGGGAATCCCAGGGCTTTTGTATTTTTTTAATTTTAAAGTAAGCTTCCAGATATGTTGTCTCATAGTCCTGCTCCAAGAGGGAGTTTAGGGCAGTACCCTCAAAAGATGACTATACTGTCTTTCACAGATAACTGAAAATTATGTGGGCTTTTTCTTTTATCAGAACTAAACGAAATTTTGAAATATCAATTACCTCCACGAAGCAGAAGTGTCTTTTCTGCCTGAGACTGCACTGCCTTTATCTCCCTTAGGGCTCTTAGTAGGATTCCTATATTTCTATTCAAGCATCCCAGACAGTACTAAATATTTTCTGTTACATAATTATTCTCTGCATGTGCAGGAAGTCTTTTCCTTTGGGGTTACATTAGACTTCCTGCACTTTAGTAGCTCCAGGTGCTACAGTAAAACTGGTTACGCTCATTCTAATAAATGGTAACAGAAAATAAATCCTCAAGGCCAAGCTATTTAAGATGCTAGCCAGTTCCCCACATTCAAGGATGGATAACTTCAACCTTGTTAAAAATGGACTATTGCAATGGTTTCACTGAAGTTGCACTGTGAGATGGGGTGAACTGAAGAAATGGAAACATTCTCATTTAAGAAGAGAGAATGGCATAAATTTTTATAAAATAAAATCAATTGTGTGATGCAGCTTCACATTTATAATTAATCGATTATTAATGTCAGCTAAGAAAAAGGTAGTTATTATTCCTGTTCAGTAAGTATAAGTTAGTCTTAGCAATATTGCTGAAAGACACTCTCATGGTTAGTTTTCCATACTCAAAATTGAGCTATAAAAGCAATCAGGTATCTTATGTGAGTTGACTTTTGACAGACTGTTGCTTAGCACAGTATATCAGAGTGTCCAGATGTAGAAGCTGGAAAATACCTAGCACTCTCTGGTTCAGACATTACTTGAACTAGAAACATCTGTGTTTTTTCTGCCTTCAGGGCAGGAGCAGAAGGAATCAGTTTAGCAATAATCATTTACAAGTGGACTGGCCAAGTTTAGCAAAGGTCACTGGGTGGTGGAGCTTGTGGGGTGAGTATATATTGCTGCTTGCATTCTAACAAAGTCCTTTTTTTTAAATCTGATTTAAGGCTTTGGTGCCAGTCTGTAGCCTAGGTGAGGGGATCTTTTTGAAACCAGTCTTGGCAATCTTATATGGCTGATTATTCATGAGATTATGCGGGTTGGGAAGCCATTGGAGTTTCTGTATAAGTGCTTGCTGATAGGGATAAAGATTTTTATTTCAGTCCCCTTCGCCTTCATATTTCAGAAGCAGTATTAGTTAGTGCTGATTCTGAAGAAAGAAAAGACCTTAAAGAGTCACTTTCTCTCTGAGACATCACAGAAGATGTGGGAGTTCTTATGACCTCTGCTGGAAATTCATCCTCACTGCTGTTCTTGTTCCTCTGTTCTCACTTCTCCCTGTCTTCATCTCCCAGGGTCCTTGAACAGATACTAGATATGAAGAGGGGAGGAGGGAAACCTTAAAGAGCGCTGTTACTTACCACCAGCTCAAAGGCCAAATGCTCCTATAAGCACAGGGAAATTAAATTTTGGAGTTGAGTGTGGGAGAGGAGGTGGAAGTGCAGGAGCAGTGGAACAGGAGCTCTGGGCCAGCTTAAATAATTGGTGAGTTATGTGGGTTCTGAAGCACTGACTTTGACATCTTATATCAGGAGAATCATTCCTTAGAAGAGGAGATTGAATATGCCTATCAAATTGTTTCTACATGAGTAACACTCACTTATTTGTATCTTAGAGGAGACACTGGTTTTGAGGCACAAACTTTGCCTTCATTAAGAAAAATCAAGGGGTAATAAATTGACATTGCTTAGAGAAGTCTTTACTCCCACAAGAACTACATGAGAAAACATTTTGCCCACAACCCTCTATGTAGGACCTAACCTAAGAAAATGGATGTCTGCTGAGAGTAGCATAGGTTTGTTGCTCTCATTGTGAAGAGCTTAATGTTTTAGCAGTTTCCACTACTCTAAAAAGTCTTCTCACACTGCATGGCTGTGAACTACCTTTGGAGGATCTGTCCACTGTAGGATTTGTTGTATTTTGTGGCATGCCTCAAGCTCAGAGATCTTATCTCAGGGAGCTTATGCTGTGGTTGAGAAGTCAAGCTTTGTGTGGCAGCTTCTGATTGAGAAATATTTCACCTAATTCATCTGTGTTAAGGATGGCAAAAAATCAGACTCACCCACACACCTTTTATAAATCATCCTGGCTAACATACTGGTAAATGTGTTATCAAAAATGCAACACCTATTACTGTGAATTCCAAACAGCCAGCACTGAAAGTCAGATCTGAACCTGTAGGGAAGGTATAAATTGATTAGACTCTTTGAGAAGCTATAAATTACAGGAAAGCAAGATGAGCATCTTTAAAGGGTTGACAACAAAGAAAAGAAAGATGATTGAACACAGAAAATGCTGGGCCAAATCACAAATAGCTTGTTCCTCGGAGAACAAGGATAATGAAAACTTTGCTGGCTTTGAATAAAGGAGAAGGGGAAAGAGAAAAAGACCTCAGTGGATTGGAAATAGAGGCAAAGAAGAAAGATAAAACCCTTGACAATATAAAGCCCTTAATGCAGCATACTAGAAAAATAATGAGGCAAAATGAGTCATTATCATTAGTGAACATTTAGCTGGTGTAGAATGACAATTAGTACTACTATGCAACTTTATTAAGGTGCTCTCCACAGCACCTCACCACCCATATCTTCTATAAAAAGTGAAATACAAATTTAATTTAAAACCTCTGGATAGAGGTTTGAAAAAATTATATCTGGCTATAAGATCAATGGATATCTTTGCTATAGATTCTATTTTAATGTCCTACTATTGTCACCTTTTATCATCTCTGCAAGTCTGCAGGACCAAGGAATGATAATATACTCCGCAATAAAAATGTAAGAGAGTTTGCTAGGTGTGAAAAGGCTCCAGATGGAGTGATGAAGCAAGAGAGAGTTATAGAGGTGTTTTGTGTAAGTAACACGATGACCCACCTTGGCTGGAAGCCCCAATTCTCAGAGGCTCAGAGAGCATAGCTAGTTCAGAAATTAGACAAAAGAGGAGCTCTGGAAATATATAGTAGAGGATTGTTAGATCAGCACTGATTGTATAAGCTAGACTTAAGCATATATTTGTACATATCCTTGTCCAGATAACCTTGGTTTGCCTAGTACACCACTTTGAGGATATTAGTTTTATTTCTCTTTTCTGTTATTTTGCAAAGAGAGAACTTCTAGCCTTTCAGAGATGTTACCATTTGACCATCTTCCCTTATTTCATTAGTGAAAGTAATTGAACACTGGGGCAGCCTTGAGGGAACATCTAAACAAAGAGTTGCAGGAAGACGCTGAGAACTTCATCCATGCTCTGAGCTGACCAGAAATCAGCCAGAAGTGGTAGTTTCTGTGTGCAACAAGTCACTTTTACAATAAGTGTGAAGTAATAGTATCAGATGTACTTTCTATGGCCTCACCCTGCACATTTATTATTTTACAGAACACAGTTGAGAAAATCAAATCAAGATTGAAAGAACTTTTGCATGTATGCATTCTTCACAGACTTCATACCTGTATCATCTCTATATTAGCGTTTCACATAAAATCAAGATGAAGCTTTCAAGT
The DNA here is from genome assembly GCF_000695765.1 of Mesitornis unicolor. Taxonomy (NCBI): domain Eukaryota; kingdom Metazoa; phylum Chordata; class Aves; order Mesitornithiformes; family Mesitornithidae; genus Mesitornis; species Mesitornis unicolor. Next base: position 29,654 of record NW_010156506.1, read on the forward strand.
GTATTACAGGAGTAGAACAATTGCCCTTTTTTTAACTTCACACTAACCCAAATAAATCACTACAACTTTTTTATCAATCGGGAGTACGCTTCTCCCTTTTTCCTTTAGACAATGAATCTAACACATAGGAAATTGTGAATGTTTCTGCTGGCTCAGACTTGTAGTCCAGTTATTTCAGTATGAAGATAATGATCTGTAATGAACTCTTCAAAAGAATATGAGTGTCACCTTACAGTAAACTGATATGGGATAGTTGTTCTATGAAAATATTTTGCTTTAAACTTTATACTTGTCCTTTAAGTGTGAAAGTTTGTCACCCTTCTAAAACTGATCTCAGCTTTAAGTATACATTTAATATAACAAAGCATAATATAATAGGGATCTGAAAAAAAAGTAAGCTTTTCTTTACCCTTCTCATTTATTCCTTTGAGATTCTTGACTTATATACATTTTTGTTCTTTCCTGCATCTTTTCAATTTAAGACTCATCCTTATTCCCAAAAGACAAAGTTAATTAACCATAAATGAAAAAAAGATAACCTTTGTTTCTCCTTGCTTTCTACATTAGAGGGCAGAGTTCTACCTCATCTCTCTATTAATCTTTTATTTATTAAAATATTTTTATAAAATTATTTGGGAATTCATTAAAAAGGGTATGTTAACATCTTGAGGGAAGAAAGACCTTTGTTTAATATACAAATGTGCTGATACAATGTGTCTGAATCAACATAACCATTACTTTGAGGGATTATTTGAGAGAAATTAACTCTCTGGGCCCCTTCGAGTTTATTTTTTTGCTAATATAAGCATGATCCAGCAATTGAAAAGAGGCAATATCTAAGAATCATGATACAAAATTACATTTTTTAATGTAGTCTTCTACATTTACTCAGTGTCTGAACTAAATATGGGGCTTCTTGTAAAATTGGCACTGGAACAAATGTTTCTCATCACTTTCCATTACAAGCTTTTTTTATCACTAGCATTTGAGTTTGTATTACAAGAAAAGTTGTGTGAGGGGGCAGTAAATACAAACTAATAGTATGAAGCATCCAAGCATCCACTTAATAATGGAAGACAAGGATTAAATCAGCATCTTTACTGTAACCTAACTACTTAATGAAAGGACATTATCATCTGCTAGTTCTTGCTTTAACAATTTCTCTGTATAGCTCTCTTGGTTTTTGAAGGATCTCAGACTCCAAGTGTTGTTCGAGTCTGGTTATTTTTCTGCAGAGTGACACATCAAACTTAAGTGAGATAAATAGATAAGACTGAGAATTTGTAGGATGCACTCCAAAGTGGAAAATGAACCATTCTGCATCACTATATGACCCTGATAATTAACTAGTGGTCGTGATGATCCAATATGTGTCGTTTAGCATAAAACATTTCCTTTTTATTAAAATATGAAATGGGTCTCCTAGATTTCTTTTAATTGCATTTTAAATGTTTAAACTTTAAAATAAAAATGAAGTGCTTTAATTTATGTCCTTATTTTACCCCAGATTCTGTGTTTCATAGAGATTTTTAACTGCTTTTGTTGTTAATCAGACTTCTTTGTCAGGAGCACTGGTCTTTTGCATTCAATGACCCCTGTCCTATCTCTGGAGTCAAGCAGTATTGATAAAATGCCTGCTAGGACTCCTTAAAGCTCACCCACTAAGGCATGTATCCCATAAGATAGGCTGAACAAGACACTGAATATCTAATCTTAATTTTAAACCTCCCTAGGCATGTGTAGCCTGTGAGAGCTTCATTTTTAAGCCTGAACTGAACAATAAGTAGCATGATGGACAAATTGATTTAGAAGATATCTCCATAAGGCACATTCTCTGTACCCATTCTCAAAGCCAGAGAAACTACATCTAAATTATTTCTGACAGAAGTTCATTTACCTCCTCAAAAATGCCCAGAGCTGAGGACTCAGCATCTTCCTCAAACAATCTATTCCTCCAGTTCTACTTCCTTCTCATCAAAAGGGTCCTCCTGCAACCTAACCTGGATGCTTCCAGCTCCAACTGAAGCTGTATTCAGGTCAAGTGCAGGTTCTTCAATCCATTTTAAATTTTGTTGAAATCCAGCAATTGTAAATAAACTGGTGTCACCTCATACTGCTCCTTCTCCTTCATAATATCAATTCCAGTTGCTTGTTTCAGTGCCTGAGGAACAAGACATCAGCAGGAGAGCCAGTGCAAATAGCAGGAGCCCATTTCTCTGAACGTAGCGTGAGTCTGTAGCCGAAGCTTCATTAAGATAAGGCAGGCTTTAGGCTGAGACAAAAGTGATCTGCTCTTGCATACACTGCTGATTTTTACAAGCACTTGCCTGGGAAAGTGTCACGTGAGTACTTTAGGATAGCATTGCCATTACAGCTTCAGAGTAGCACAAGGAGTGGGAAGTTGATGGATCAGAAGGTGATAGCTTAACCGAACAATGAGCATTGTCCTTTGTTGTGTGTAATGTGGGACCACTGAGAGCCCCACTAGAAAGCTTTTCAGGAGAAAGTCTTTAACCATTTTCTAAATAGTAGCTAATCATACATCACAAGCTAGAGGGGTTTTTATTCTTTCCCCTAGAAAAGCCCAGAACATGCAGCTGTCTTTCCTCTTGTCAAGCAGAGAGTCCATAGGAAAGACACTGGCAGAGTACAGCAAAGAGACTGTTCATCTTGCATTCCTCCTTCCATCTTGAAACAAAGGAGCTAGATATTTATCTCCAGTGTAGAACAGGCAAGGACAGGGTGACTGTAAGAAGAGCTGTATTGATCTGATCCCCACACAGTGTGAGAAATGGAAAAGAACTGGTGATTACCTGCCTCATAATTCTGAACAGGGTGAACCAGGAAGAATGCTCTATGAAATTGCTTCCCATGAAGTAATTAATCTATTAATTTTCTTTTTCCATCCCTCACATAACTTCTTAATGTGTCCTTAAATTCTCATCTAATATCACAGAAATAGCACTGCACCTTCAATGCATGTATTAGTTTGGAAGTCCTTATCCAGTCATATATTCTGCCCCTGTAAACTAGAGCTGCTCATTAGGTTAAAGATGTTTGTTTAAGTAGAAACATACACCATGAATCTAAATCAGAGCAGATAGAATCATAGAATCACACAATGGTTTAGATTGGAAGGGACATTAAAGATCATCCAGTCCAACCCCCCCTGCCGTGGGACACTTTCCATCAGACCAGGTTGTCCAAAGCCCTGTCCAACCTGACCTAAAACACTTCCAGGGAGTGGCCATCCGCAACTTCCCTGGGCAACCTGTGCCAGTGTCTCACCACCCTCTTGGTGAAAAATTTCTTCCTAATATCTAGTCTAAATCTACCCTCTTGCAGTTTAAAACCATTCCCCCTCGTTCTATCACTGCTTGGCCTCGTGAGAAGTCCCTCTCCAGCTTTCCTGTAGGACCCCTTCAGGAACTGGAAGACTGCAATAAGGTTCCCTTGGAGCTTTCTCTTCTCCAGGCTGAACAGCCCCAACTCTCTCAGTCGGTCCTCATAGGGGAGATGCTAGTGATAGATCCAGTTTAAGGGCCTGTTCTTCATTCCCTCCATCCCAGTTCAGCTATTACCCTTAATGATGTCAGATGATAATTTCTCTGAGTAAATCTACTGAAATCAAACCCAGTCGTGTGCATTCAAATCTTTCACATATCCCATTCATCTTAGTTTCATTCATGTAAGACTGAACTTTGTGAGCTGTACAGAGTTCATGGCTCTTTTTAATGCAATAATGAATGAGTCCATAGAGTTTTTACTCTGTTTCCGAAATCATAAGAAGTTGACACATTTTATTTGGTTTCAGTCTCTTCATAGGGAGAAGACACATTGGAAACTTGGGTTATGGGTCTGAATGACAGGTTAAGAGGCCAGGTAATTCTGTGATACAGTGGTGGCTGAAGATGTTGGTTTGCAGATTGAGTCCTGGGTCCCCAATGCCAGTGTCTGGGTCTCTGCTTGACCCAAGACAATTAATTTTATCTGTCTGCAACTTTATCTTCTGCATTAAAACATAAAAAGTATTCCCCTTATCTGTGTTGCCATTTTAAGTAATAAAGTCTTTGAGGCAAACCAGCTGTATTTCATTTACTCAGCTCCTTGCTCAGTTTAGAAGCACGAACAAAAAAGAACTCCAACCTCTTTCACACTTGTTATTAAAATTTTGTGTACAGCTGATATAACTGATAAATGCCTCCATTACTCTTATTACAGACTTGGGAAGCAGCCATATTACATCATCCTCATATCTGCAATACTACTGCATAAAAGTTCAATGGAAGAGTGTACTCTCGACATAAATGATCCTATGAATTTGATTTTTAAGTACTTATATTCTAATGTGCAGCTTATAACCATGTAAAGATTAGATTTGAAAAGGTGAAAAGGTTACAGAATTCTACTCTCTAAAAGCTTATAAAAATATGCCAAGAAGTATCAGGAAAGGAAATATGAGAATAAGAGATGAACTATCATCATAAAATGACCTCATTAAAAAAGCTAGTTACATGTTTGCTAAACTCTGCTCAGATGACATTAAACAAAAGATCCTTTACAACTGAAAGATATTAAAGGATACAAAATAGTAATTCCACATGCCCTTTTCAACATCAGCTAAAACAAATATATTCATTTGTATATACTACACTTCATGCTATTAATTTCAATGACCGTTTCATACTTTCTCATCTTTCACCTTGATAATGTAATTATAGAGGTACAAGATATTCCACGTAGATACCAAGATGCAATTTAACCATCTCCATGTTTCTTAGTCAGATTGCACCTCGTATTTGACCAAGTATTGTGTAGTTATTAATAGTTATCCTATGGGAAGTCTCAATGATATATTTACTAAAATCACATTGTCCATATCCTGATAGTAATGGAGAGACTAAAATACCTTAACTTCATTGATGGTACAGTCTAAACAGACTGCAAAAATTAAAACCGACTGTGTATTATCAGTACAAAACCTTAAAGCAGTGTCCATTTCTACCACTAGAACGTTTATCCCCTTATACTTTTCTTGACTTCAGGTGTATGTTTATGCAGGTTTCCCAGCAGGAGGCAGTAGGCTGGCACATTGCCTGAGGTCAGTAATGATGGAACAAGTTTATCAGTGCAATCCTCCTCTGGCCAGAACAGTTGAATGTTTCTATACATTGACCACCGCATACTTCCAGCTTTAATAATAGGTTCTATAATAAATTAAGAAAAATTACAGACACCACTTCTCCCTCTTCCAGAAAAAAAAGCAAACTCACACCTGAGAGGAAGAAAATTAAAGTCAGTGGAGATATGCCAGAAATCAGGTGGGTAGTGTTAGTTTTGTCTATATATTCCTATACGCTAAATTATCTCATTAAGAGTCTAACTTTACGTCATGAAAATGAGCAAATTTTTTTCAAATAGTTCCACTGAGCAAGGTCAATTTTCATTACCTTAAGAGTCTGCAGAATGCAACGCTGAGCTTGTGGTTCATCTTTATTTATTAGAACTGGACTGAAATTTCTGTAAGAAATCTTTTTCTCTTGAAAACTCTTGATTAACCAAAATTTAGTTGCTTCATATCAGTTTGATATAATGTTGTGGGGTTTTTATAACTTTTAGGAACAATTTCTCACTTCCTGAGACAAGGAGAAGCCTATCCTAGAACAAACAGTGCTTTAATGATTTAAAGCAAGGATCTGATCACTAGCCACACATTGCTGGACTCTGAAGGCTGATTATCTTACACTCTGTCCAAAATAATATCTTATTATTCATAGATCTACAAAAAGCTAAAACAAAAAACCTATTTTTTTAATCCCAACCAACCTGACATATAAATATTCAAATTAAAAACTATTTTAACTTCAGCCCACCCTCTCTAACTGATTTACTTATATAATTCTTCACGCTTCTTTCACACAATCACACATACATGGAAATGACCAGCTGTAGCATTACTATTCTGCGTTTAGTGCTACTCTTGAAGAATCCATACTATCTAGCCTTCATTTTCACGAAACTGTGCTTACAGAGAATATAAGAAAACAAAATAAAGTAATAGACTTTAATGACCCCAGGCAGGGTCATCTTCAATTTTAGTCTAGCCTCTGCTTTTCATTTGAAGATAGATGTTTTGATTGAAAACTTTAACCATGGTCAAGTGTCAGTCATTGTCATGAACATTTATTAATATCACGAGAATAAAATAGTCAAATATTGGGATTTTCAAAGGACCATAATGCAGTAAGTGCCTTCACTTATACAGAATCTTTTAAGTACCTAAGGCTCATACATTCTGGTTTACACTGAAGCCTTTTCTGTAATTACATTCCAGACAATAGCACAACACTTTTCTTTTTCACTGCTGAACTCTTGATCTACTGTCTTTATTGTGTTTCCTTTTATAAATAATTTTATGGTCAAATACCCAGTTGAAATTTAAATAAAATGAAATCATGACTTTTTTTCACCATTAGCCCAAGATAACATAATAGCATTATGACAGGTGAAGGTTAACATTTCTAGTGGCAACTTTCATTTAAAACATCTCAAAGCAAGATGGTATGCATAATTGCTTTGCAGCAATAGAGGAAATAACTCCCATTAATCCTCTAGTGAAGGTCATAGAAACATTGCACAGGCTCAGAACAATCACAGAATGAAGACAGAAGAGAACGACTGGGTCATTTAATTCATGCACCAGTAGCTACTAGCAGAGCCTCAGACAACTATTTACCTACCTAATACAGAATTTTTTTCAGTTATAATCCATTAGCAAATGGGAATCAGTTCAGAAGAAATAAAACTGAGGTGAGTCTTTATTAAGAGTTAGAAATGTCTTTAAATTATTTTGAAATTAAAAAAAATACTATGGATAATTTGGACCTGGTCCTACTATAAACAAAAGTCTTTCCCATTCCAGCAACACAGTGAACAAATGCAAGGAGAATTTTTAATTAATTTTCTTTTTTGCTATTATTAATGTGCCCTTGTTCAATGCAGAAATATCAAGAGACAATCTATTCTTGTGGTACTTCTGGCCCAGTTTTTCAAGCCCAGGAGAATCTGTTAGTTTGGAATTCAGTGATTAGATGAACCAAATCAGAACTCCAGATCTTGGGGGGTTGGACTAGATGATCCTTAAAGGTCCCTTTCAACCCAATACATTGTATGATTCTGGGAACTCTATCATTACTTTTCACTTTGCCATTGTCCATACTTGCACACTATGGACATTTTTAGTAGTTATTGCCAGGATATTTCCTTCAGTTTTAGGGATCTTAAATTGGTGTCCCATTTCTAAACTATTAGTTTTCAGTAGAAAATTCAAAAAGTTATAATAGCAAGTTGGAATGCATGGAAGGTATGCATTGTTACAGGAAGACTCATGGACAGTCCACTCATCTGTATTTTTTATGCATTCTCCTAGGTCAGAGAATTAATCAGAGATGACCCAGCTTCATCCAAGTCAGAGAATACAATCTGAGGTGACACACCGTGTCATCTGAGCAATAGTAGCAATCATGGGAAGTGTCAATCCCTGCTTCTAAGAGACATGTTAAAACCATGGACTGTGCCTCAAAACTTCCTCATTACGTGCTGCTGAGGGAAGGAACAAATCCTAATGTATAAGCACATTGTTTTCCAGAGGATTAACTTTGGACTTTATGATGAATTGGCTATTGTCAACTCTTCATTTCCTCCACACCACTTCCCCTGTTCCCTTGCATCCACCTTTCACCCTCTCGTTTCCTCATTCACTTCTTCATCTTTTCTGAGGACTAATCCTGCCTCAGCCATGTCCCATGCAACAAAATCTTCCCCGTTCTGTGCCGTTTGACAGCCATCATTCCCTTCATTTTATTTGTGCTATTTACCCATATGTGTCGCCTACTTAGACTACAAGATATCAATAAAAATAAAGGTTATTACTGTCTTTGTGCAATAGAAGCTTCTTCTGCTTACTCTTGCTGTTATCACTGGCTGAGATTGCTCTAACATAAGACTGTAAAACTCTCTGCGAGCTTGTTGCTTCTTTACATGAAGAGTCTGTTTTGTTTATACTTTGAACCTTCACAACCCAACTAGGCACCCAAAGCTGCAATGGATATATAAGTCACTAGAGTTCATTTGATCAACAGAAAATAATGATGTGCATGTTTTTGGTCTGCCCCATTGAAAAGAAAAATGCACAAGATTAATTCACTCTTGTTTTGCAATTGTGGTGGTCCAAAAATGCACAACTATCAGTTACTGTGGCTCTGTTGACAAGTGGTAACCTAGGAAGCCATTGTAGCACTGTAATTTTACCCAGATAGTAGCTCTGTTAATCTTCCCATGGCCTGTTTGCCATTTTTCTCACTGCGTCTTTCCCAACATAGTTTTTGTTTCATTAATGTGATGCAGAAAGCAGATAAGTATGGGAAAGTCACAACCTTCATTGAGTATGCCAAGACACAAACAGTATTGTGCGAAGGTCAATACTGAGTAAATAGATGCACTAGTACTTGTTTATATGTTTGGAGCATGAAAACTGTAAATGCTATGTAAACAATTAGGATTGATTTAATTATGTTAGAAGCATTTTTGTTTGCTTATTTTCAGTTAGTAAGAAATGCTGAAGTCTCTCAAAGCAAATATACAGAACTCCTCAGGAAGTCTCAGCAGAAATTAAATTTCTGAGTATCTTCCACTATACAATGCCCATCTTTTACTAGAACTTGAGAGACTTCCTTATAAATAAAAAAGTTGGGTTTTTTTTCCTCCCAGAACTCAAAATAGTGAAATTAAGGCATTTGTACTTACACAGATCAGTACTAAGTATTTAAAAATTACAAGAACAACCTTATGACAACAGCTGGAAATACAGAGTAACATTTTTCTTCAAGAGTGTCACTGGGCACAAAATAAACAGGAATAAAGATACGATTGTACCAACAGGTATCCTACCTAGCTCTGGGAAAGCTTCTTGTCAGCATGGCACATGGCCAGAGTAGCTTGTGTCCCAAAAGCAAATTCATTGAATTGGACTGCAGATAAAGATCATTTTACTCTGACAAAAAAATAAGTTTTTGCCAGGTCTTGCTGTTGATTCTTGCTGTTGTGAAGACATCAGCATCTGTAAAGTCATCCAGTGATTCAGAAAACTGATCCTGCTGCAGACTAGCTTGTTGAAAATAAAGTTAACTTTCAGCCAAATCAGCCTTTGATCTGACCCATCATGTGCCACAGAATCATTGTGCTAGCATAAGCAAACCAGCAGAAATGTCTGCACTTGACTGGAGAGGAGGAACAGTTGTCCCTTTCACAAAGAACTGACATTTATGTCATTTTTAGGTGACATGGCCATAGCACAAAACTTAACCAGTTTTTGTAACCTTTACATGCTACCATTCCACAACCATAGTTAAGAATCCTATGTCCAGTTCTGATACTGACTCACCACAGTTTGGCTTCTCTGGACTGAATTTATCTCCCTATTGAACAGCTTGCTGTACTCCCACATGTACTGTTTGTCTCTGCAACAAAACCAGCTGCTTCATTGCATGGGGACAGATTTCTATCTGTGAGAATACATTATTTTATTCTCCATCTAGGGCTTTCTATCAAAAGGGTTGAAGGTTATTAATGCTGAGAACTCACTGTCAGTTAGTTACAGCAGAGATGTGCTGGGGCAATGCACTCCTTAAATACCATAGCAATAGTATATTAGTTGAACATCACAGCTAATGATAGGACAGAAACTACATTTGTGACAACCCACTGCTTGAAAAATGATGTATGTCTTGAGATTCAGTCCTGGCCTTCTAGTGGGCTCCTCTTATGACTAATATTGCAGATTTTCTTTTGGCTTTTGGTGCTACAGCTGTTTGTTTACTTCTATAGTGGGGATATTGTGATGTACTAGCATAGATTGCTAAAATAAGTAAGAGAGTATAAGCCTTGAGAATACATCTCACTATGGTGTTTGATGGTGTTTGATTCACATGGGATGAAATCATAGAATTTTTACCCATGGAAGGTTAAATTGCTATAAAATAAGAACAAAACAATATTTGAAGTACAAAGGCCCAAATTATGTCTGGAAAGCTTTCAAAAAGAATTGGGAAAAGCATCAGTTGAGTTGAGCTTTGTTCACTTCATTTGTTTTCAGTATTAAGGACGTTAGGCAAAATAGCAGGCCAGACTGACATGTGGTGTATGAGATTCAGTTGAGCATCTGGCCATTCAAGCTTAGAATTCTGATAAATTATTATAAACAAAGCTGCATCAATGTAAACTAACAAATCTGAATCGCATCTCACCAAATTAGTTTACTATGCAAAAATGGAATAAATATTTGGGTTTTTCTTCAATATGATCAGTTTAACACAGAGGAAAAACTTGTCTCAGTTCTAGTGATGTTCTGGGGACTATTTTTTGCTAGATATTGATACATTAATGCGACTATAAAATTGCAGCATGTGTCAGGCACTGTAAAAGACGATTGAAAACAGCCTCCGAATAAAAATTAACTGATGCTACCTCCTCTGACTGCCTGCATGTGTTTTTACTGTTTCAATAAGTGATGTGATAACTTGAGGTAGAATGTCCTTCAGACATGGTACCCTGAGCTTGCCTTAATTATGGCTTTTTTATGTAAAAAATCAAAATCACAAAAAACGCATGTGAAAATTTCACAATAACTGCTTTCAGGAACTGGATCCTGTATTAGCACATCAAGATGGTCATCAGCATTAATCAGTTTTCTAATGATTGTGTGCTGGAACTCAATTTCTCCCATTTTAAGCATAAACAAATCGTAATACAAAGGGACTCACCAATATTTACATGATGCAGCTGTAAGACAGAGTTAGAAGTTTTAGTGATTGTGTTTCAGCTCCGATCATGCACGTTACAAGGTTTGACATTTCTGCTCATGCTGTCTGTGTGCAAGACTATTAGCAGGCTGTGTTGTTCTCTGTCAGCCTCAAAATTTTTGTTTCAATGTCAGCTTTGTCTGCAAAGCAGAGATTTGGAGCTCAAGGGTTATGCTAGGCACCTCAGATAAAGAGCTTTTCAATCAGGCCCATAATAAAGTGAGGAATAGCTTTCAAACACATCATAACTTTGCCAATATTCCAGGTATTTGTGCCAGAACAAGAGTTTCAGACCTGTTATTGGTTCTATAGTTACCAGTGAGACACAGAGGTTGATATGAGTACATTTTTTCATCTCCCTACACCGTAAAAGTGGCAGATCTTCCAAACCATGTTCCAGCTGCCAAGACTGTAAAATCAGGATCAGAAATTAGTCAGTGTGACTCAGTTATTCCTGAAAGATGGAGACAGGATGAGGCCTGACAAGTTTTTGAGTACAGTTACACTGTACAGTTGCTACTGTAGCAGTTGCCTGGATGAAGTATCCTTGTTCTCAAGTGAACCGAACTATTGCTTTTCAGCACAGATGCAAATGGTCTTTTACACAGAGGTGACAAAAGGGGAAGTGGTATGTCATTACTGCAGTAAGGCTTTTGATTATGACTTTGTAGGAAAATATGTTCTGAAATAAACTACAGTAGAATTCCAGCAAATTTCTGGAACAGATTGGTTTTCAATTGACATTTTTGAAGACCACTTATAGGCTGCTTAGTATTAAGCTGGAAGACTGTGTCAGATGAAGTTACTCAGTAGTGTTTCTTGATTTCCATATTGATTAATATTTTGTCTAACGATAGATCTGAGGAAAATGCTGTTCTGACTGAGCCTAAGAGAACACTGGAAGACAGAGCTACTATTGAAGAAAACTATAATGAAAGTGTTCTGAAATACATGAAGAGCAGTTCCATAGAGAAACACAAAAAATATTGTATGAATTTGGGAAGAATCAGATATATAAAATGTGGAAAGAGTAAGCCATATCCTTCTTCAAAGTAAATGAAAAAAGGCCAATCAGGGATCATACTGGCTGTATAAATGGGAGTGATGAGCGTGTAACTTGTGAAGGAATTTGTCTGACATCTCTCATCTTGAACATCGAGGAACTGGTGAATATCCCTATTCTTTAATTACAGACATGGAGTAAGTCGGTAGGGTCTAAAGGTGAACAGTGAGAGGAGTAAAAGGGTCTAGAAAACATTGTCTCTAAGGAGTGCTTTGAGAGCTTGTTTCACTGTAGGCAAGAGATGATCAAGGAAGATATTCCTATCCTTAAATATGTAAGAAGCTGTCACAAAGAAGAGAAGAATAAGCCATTTACCAGGTCTACTGGGTATTTTGTAATTTCAGGTCTTTTTCAATAACACTCCTTGTGTTTAGTGTGGTCCTATCTGCCCTGTCATTTAACAAAGATGAAAGTGATGATCAGTCCTTCACACGTTTTCAGGACAGTGTCAGTGCCCTGGAACTCTTTAGGTACCTACATCATTACAGATATTCATAGTAATAAAGTTGTATTTCACTATATCATTTAGATTAGTCATATTAAAGCTATGTTGTAGGGCAAAACATCCATATTTATGCTGTATTTAACTTTCTATTAATAATAAATTTAGGTGAAATAGTTTTGTTATGAATATTGATCACTGTTCCAATTGAAAGCACAGATGTCAAGATTTCCTTTAGCATGCTCAGTTATATTTAATAGTCCTGTTGATGAGTGAGAGCCTAATGAAGGCTAACAGATGGTCTATTTAATATTGCTGTAGGATTTGAAGCACTTGCCAAAACAGATACACAAAAGGATTTGACAGCTCTGTAGCTGTAAACCTTTAATTACAGCTACTTCAGCTCCTAGGGGTTTCAGCGAGGCTAACATAACAGTGCAGCTTTAGGACAGGTCAGCATGGTAGGGA
>NW_010156506.1:42516-50038 GCF_000695765.1 Mesitornis unicolor
CCAAATAGTGAGTGCTGGTAAAACCTTTTGCTGAACATTAATAAGGTGAGCTTGGGGCAGGTGGTTTAGGAGGGGAAGCCTAGACAGAGAGAGGAAAATAAGTGATGGTGCTTTTATGCCTCTGAAAACAGTTTGCCTTTTGTCTAAAATACCATCTCTTGAGGACTGTCATCATCTGCTGAGCAGGTAGGTGGGGAGAAAGCATGTAGCTGAAGTGGGTCTTTAATCATGCCTGAGATACAGCTGGGCCTTCACCTCAAAGTGATGTGAACTTCAGTCCACTTGCTACTCTTAGGGACTGCAAATTACAAGCTAGGGGGCTAAAATTTGCTAAAGTTGTAAAATTCTGTCTTTGAAGGAGAGCACAAATTTATTCAAGACAAAAGATACACATAAAACACAGAAACCTATGATTTCTAAGAACTCTTTTGATTAGTTGATCTGAGTTTCAGAGGAAATATTCAGAGACTTTCCATGACTTTCCCCTGGCTCGACATGGAACAATTGCCCCGTGGTTTTCTGGCATAAATTCATACCATTTCCAAAATGTAATAAGGCATAATTAGCAGTATGAATTGATTTCTAGACAATTGCTTAGAAATTGAATCAATTCCTTCAGAAAGAATAGGTGGTTTTACTGCCTTTACTGTCTCTGGTAGACCTGCCTGTAACTAAAGGTATTGATTCCTTCTGGGTGCCAGAAGGAGCTAATCTGTGGAGCTGTTCATATATAATTCCAGGTATCTGATCAGTACTTGTTTTTTGCAGTATTGTCTATGAAAAAAAAGAAGAAGAAAACATGGATATGTGTATAAACAGAGGTGTAGGCAGATATGGAAGGATAGCTTCCCCTCGCTGCCATATCCTGTGCTAGACCAAATCACAGAGCATCCCTGCATGCAGGAAGAAATACTTTTGTGGAGAAAATGGAAACAAACAAACAAACAAAAGCATGAAGTGAGATGCACTAAACCAACCTGAAAATCAGGTTGGAGTAACAGAATAGGGAACCCTATGCAGATTTCCATGCATACAGAAAAGTAGAGCACCCCAGCTAGTAACAAATTTTGCCAGTCCCCACAGCATTGACTTCCACAGATTTAACGTTCCAGCATGGCGAGAAAATCTCTGAATCTTTCAAAATTCAGAAATCACACAAACAATTGCCAAAGGTATATGTGGAAAAGTCCTCAGGACAATCTCTTTCTTCTCCACAGCTGGCTGGGGTTGGTCCCTTTTCTACATGTTACCCTGTCTTTTGATGGATTGTGAATTATCTCATGTAAAACCAGCTGCTTCTCATTATTCCAGATAATGGTAAAGCCTGACATTTTTACTGCCTCATGCAAGAATCTGCAGTTTTGGCTTCATCCAAACAGCAACTAAAAATGAATAGACACCAAACACTAGTCTGAAGGAGACAGTGTACTGGCACCTGGCCCCAGGTACACAGGCAAATGAAGCAAACAGAGAAATGAGCTAGAATTTACTGCGATCTTGATCAACTGTTAAAACTGTTGAAGTAACTGGAAAGATTCCCATTGGATTCAATAGGCCTCAAGAGACAAACCAGCTCCTTAGTGGGCACAGAAATGGCAACATCCTAGAAAGAGATACAGTCAGGATAATAGTAACACAGGCTGCCAAATTTGAAGGTAATTGGAAGAGAATCACTAATTACAAAGGCTATGAAATCAGAAAACTCTTTCATCATTTTACACAGTGAAACCTGATAAGCCATGGCTAGATGGTGGGGAAGTTTTGAAGCTAAATATTTTTTTAATGTGATATGCATCTTCTTTATTTTAGACATTTTCATTAAATGTTCACCTGTTTAATTATTATTTACTTTGTACAGAACTTTGGGATTTACTAAGATGAAAGGAGCTATTGTTTGTTTATTATTTTGTGAGTGATGATGCCAGGGCTGTCTCCTAAACTAGTCCATCAGTTGTAACATAAGACCTTAAGCCATTCTAATATAGACAAAGTTCTTGGAAGAATCTGCTTTGATGAAAATGCATATCCACAAAGGATATTCCATAATTAGAGGAGGTACAAAGCATTGAATGTGCCAGTAAAGTCAATTAAACACTAATTACTATTGGATTCAGATCTGCCATTGCATGATAAATTGCTCAAGTAAAAGTATCTTCTCCACACAGAGGTGCCAAATTCACCCCTGCTGATGTTACAGATGTTTTTTCAACTACCTTTCTGACTTGGTTTGAGCTAAAAATGCAAAACTTTCCCTTGTTGCAGACAGCAGTGTGAAAAACTCATTAGCTGATATAATCTTTATAGGTAGTCTTTGTGTGGTTACATGACAATCCCTCACTTTCCACATTTCTAGGCTCTGCTAATGATTTCACACCCGCTTTTCTCTGGAGGCAGAAGATCTTTCTGCAACGTGCAGTTGACATATGGTTAGTGTCTAGCCCTTTGCTATCATTCAGGTGATGGAGAGCTTTGGAAACCTCTTGACTTCATATCAATCTCAATGTACTCTATCAGGAATTGTGCAGATGACTGTGATTCAGCTTTTTAAACATTTCCAAGAAGTTCATCGCTCATTGCTACTTTTCTCCTTACCTTTCAGTGTTAACAGATTTCCATATGCTGTTTCCATATGCCATGTGGCTTTCATAAAATCTCAGGCAGTAACTTCTCCAGAAGCCCAGATACTTCTGTAGTAGTTTTAACAGAAAATCATCCAAAACATGATGACAAAATGAAAAGCATCCATTCCACTGGCTTCAATGCACTTTGGAAGGATCTCTAATGGAGTCCAATTTCAAAGATTTTTAGATGGGGAAAGACCAGTATGATCTCTAAGAATAATTTCTGCTTGAGTCAGTTTTCCTTCATCCAGCCTCCCTCCATATTAAAACTGTAAGAATTGTATTTTAGATAGAATTTGAAAGTTCAGCTGATGTTAGCACAGATTTCATGTTCTTCCATCTTTCAAACCTCAGCTGCTCTAAGCTTGTTCATGACAGTAACTTCAAACTTGCTGCCAACTTACTGAAACTCCTTAGACTTAAGTCAGTTTGATCAATGTGCGTCTTACAGTCCCTACAACCCGAATGGTGTCTTCGTAGTGTACATGCATGAGAGAAGATGTTTAAATGTCTTCAGAGAGATAAATGCCATTTGTAACTGGTTTCTTGAATCTAGTACCTCAGTCCCTCCCCCCAGGCTCATTTCCCATTGCCATATCTGAATATAGTAAATGAGCTCCCTTCTGCCACAGAGACCTGACTTTGTCACTCCGTTTACTTTGTTTTCTCTCTTTTTCTGAAGTCTTTCTTTCATCTCCCCCCATCTCCCATTTCAAATTAGACTGAGATGCTTTCTGAAACTGGTAATTCCAGACTAAGGTAGACAAACATACATGTTTCTGTGCACCTTTGGCTGGGGTAAAATGCCCTAATTTCTCTTAAGCACTTTTTTTTGTACTTAACAGTGCTTCTGCCCCTCCAGTGTATGCTATCTCTGCTCAGTGGTAGAGTGATGGCTGGAGAAAGAGGCTTTTCAAGAATACCACACAAATAACATTTATTACTGCTCAACATGGGTGACATAGAAACACAAATCTCAGAGCACTGCACTAAAAGTGAACAGTCTGAGTCCAGCCACACAAACAGAAGCACCTCATTTATTACTTATTTAGATGATTATTACTGCAGTGCAGTAGAAATGATAACTCCATGTAATGATTGATTTAACTTCAGTGCAAGCCCATTAGTCACATGGCAAAAGGCTGCTCACATTACATCCCACAGGCATCACCAGGACTAATCCTCTATAGCTCATGAGAAGACAGAATATGAACAAATAAGGGTTTGTCTTCACCACACTTATTTCTGCAAACTGGAGAGGTTGAAATTTCTTCACTGTGAATCACAGGTGCTGAAAGTGCCTTCCTGACTTGTTTTTTTATTATGACTATTAATTCTTCTACCTGGAGAGACTTGCTAGGGCTTCTTAGGTGTTTGGCTCTCATACCTTGCTTTTAGCCACATGTAAATAAATAAGTACATAAACAATTTAAATTAAATCACTTTCTCCTTATTGTCTCACCACAAGCAGACAGAGGAACTGTCAGTTAGTGTCTATTTTAACTTAATAACATGAGTTGGATTGTTTTCTCATGTATGTGTTTACCTACTTACTTTATTCTGAGTTCAACTTTTTTTTTTTTAAAAGTGAAATAAAATGACAGGACATACATATAGACCAAATCCATATATGGCTGAAACATGAAAAATTTTCAACTTTTAGAGACGGGAATGAGAAGACTATGGCAATTCCCAAAGAGGGTTTCATGAAAAATCAGGAAAAGTTTTGCAGGAAAAACAGCATATGAAGTGCAGGAAACAAGGATTTAAAGCAAGAGCTCCAAACCGACAACAGTTTAAGAAGCACTTCCCACAGCCATAGTCAAATGTATTAGTTGTTAACTCAAATTGTTTACACATTATAAACAATTTAAATTGCTTATAAATTAAAACTACTTATAAAGTGCTTGCTTCACTTTTAGTTTTAAGAATATTTATAATATTTAACAAACACTATAACCTCATGTAGTGTATGTGTTAGTACATTGTTACTATCTATATCTGCTAAAACATTAACAAAATTTCCAAAAGCCATTAAAGCAGGGATAGAAACACAATAAACTTATAAACTTTAAAACCTTGTTAGTTCAAAAGATATTGAAAATCTTATATGGGGAGGAAATGCCATTTGCTTTTAAACCCATTTAATAGTAAAATAAAAAGTAATAATAACAAATTCTTATTTTCTGGAAATGTTTACCTTATATTTAGCGCTTATGAAAACCACTTTATAATCTTTCCAAAATGTATTCAGAGGTCTCCAAACCAAAAGCTTGGTTATTTTCAGACTCTTTTAGAAACTCTAACATTTTCTTGACAAAGCTGAAACTTTTTGAAGTGTGGTTTAAAAATAACAGTTATCAATGAGTGTGTATTGTCACTCTAAAAAATAAAGCAAAGTGAATTTTCATTTTAAAAATATTTCACTGCATTGTTCTTCATTACTTCTGCTAGTACACTAAATTATTAATGCTGTGGTAATAAAGTCTATTTGAAATGTGGTCTGGCTAAGTGTACTTTTATGTATGTGGTGATCTGCAAAGTAAGATGAGGTTTCCAGCAAGGTATTAGTTAAATTAGAAAGGTTTTTGGCAAACTGCTTCCTATCAGCTGCACAGGCCAGTTCCAGTGTCTATCCATTGCTCAGCTATCGGGAAGGCATTTCTTTTTGGAATGAACATAGTTATTTTTATCTCCATCATTGTCAGTAGGACAAGACTAAGAGCAAACTTTCATCTGAATTAGTCCTTAATCCCTCCAGGAACATCCTATGCCAAGGTCATTATGACTTATTACTTGGACAAAAGAAACAAGTAAATAAATCCATATTGGAAGCATAAGAGGTTTGCTTCCTTGTTTCTATTCAAACCTGTTTCAGGGTTGTGGAAGATATGAATTTATTAAAAACTGTAGAGAAAATAAGATGTGACCTACCACCTTATTTTGTGTTAAATATGTGCCATTGTATTTGGTGACTGTTGCCCACACCATCCAGGCTTGCAATACATGGTTAACCTCCAGCTTTTCCCCATGTAACTAAACTACGGCTAACTTCTGTCATGTTTTCCCCTGAATCATCTCTAATCCCTGCCCTCTCCTTTTGCCCTGACAGGTGCATTCCCTGCCTGCATCTTTCCTGCTGTTACTACTGCAATCCACTCATCTCAGAGCTTTTCACAGTCTAAACCCAGGCACCTTTCATCACCAGCTAGTTCAAAGTGCTGCTGACAAAGCTACCTTTCTTAATTTTGTCTCTTCATCAATGCCTCTATTTGAGTGATTCATCTTTCTCACTCAACACCTCAACGCAGTCACTGACAGACATGTACACATACACACACACCGTTGTGCACACTCTCTTTGACAACTTTCCCTAGCTTCCCAATATGCGTTATAGCAAATTTAAAAGTGTTCCTTTCTAAAGCTGACAGCACCGATCACATGCAAGATAGTAACACTTTCTCCAGGCTCATCAGAGACACAGAGGAACAGAGAGCTGTCACGTAGACACTGCCCAAGTGCTCCAGTTTCTTTGACATCCTTTCTCTAAAGTGAAAAACCTGTCTCTGCTCTTTGAATTATTTTTGGAAAATGGGGTGTGTCTACATTAGTTTACTTTTTCTTCAAAACAACAGCTCCTCCAAAAAAACCTTTAAGTTGTTTTTAAAGTGAAAACCTATAAGGCTCAGTTATATGCCTATTCAAATAAATAGGAGCCCCTCCATTGACTTCTCCCACTGCTGCTAGCAGCAAAGATACTGAATCTTGATATACCTGGGCTTTATATCCCTAGCTTACCCACAGAATACATTAGGGGCCATCTGAGATACCAAGTCGTTTGTGGTCTATTTAGCTCTCCAAACACTTAGCTCTCAGAACCAGGGTCAAATCCAAAGCCCACTAAAAACAGGGGAATATTATTCATTAGTGTAATGGTTTTTGGATCAGAAGATACGGCTAGAGATTGAATGGAAGGTCATGTTATCTGAGGTTTCCAATACAATGATTGCCATTAAAACGTCAATATTTAACACCAGTCACTATGAAACTGCATCTGACCTGCCCCATTTCGTCTATGGCCTTAGAACAGAAATATATCAGAATTGGGAGTTTCAGAACTGCTTAATATTGATTTAATTCTGCTGCCATTGAAATTGTTGGTAAGATTTCCATTAATTTCAATAGAACAAAGTTAAACTCAATGTAAAAACTACATCATCCATTGCATCAATGTGGCATTTTGTTTCATGTTAATTATAATGGATAAAAAAGTTTTTAAAAGCAGTTCATCTTGCACTATTATGGAAATAAAGGAAGAAAGTATTGTGAGGTGCAATGCAGAAGAGAGATATGATTTTTTACCAAGGATCAGCTAACCTTTGATCACCTTTAAAAATTACAGTGATTTTAGGTCTGAAAAATGTTCATAATAAAAGACTTAAAGAGCTCAATCTGCTCATCAAAAAAGATCAATAGTTACTTAATTGCATCGTAGAAGAGCCTTCATGGAGAGAAAATATCACGTATAAAGGACTCAATCTATCATGGAAAAGCACAACAAGAATCATTATCTTCACATTACAACAGCTAAAACCTGAATAGAAACAAGACTTCTGCCTTTTTATTTCTTTTGTTTAATTAAACGTTCTGATTGAGTTTCCACATTTTAACAGCTTCAAATACGGACTGAAGCTGATGTCCTAAAACTGACGTGATGGTCAAACACAAGTTATCAGTCTCATTAGAGGCCAACTGGGAAAAGAAAGGAAAAAGGAAGAAAAATTAGTGTTATTATGTAAAATGCTAGAAATACTTAAAATTTCTGATTTCTGGAATTTCTTCCCAGTTATCCCACACTTCCAACAAAGAAAACAGAGGAAAACAGAGATTGGGGTAGCAGG
>NW_010156506.1:50048-52013 GCF_000695765.1 Mesitornis unicolor
GAGGGAAGAATATACTCCCAGGGTGAATCAGTTGACCAGATGAGGATCCAGGCAACAACCTGCAAGAGTTGAGCAAAAGTTGGGGATTTTGTTTTGTTTTGATTAATTCAGAAAGATATATTTCATGAGATTAAGTAAAGACACAGATTGAGCGATACTTTAAAATATAGTTCATTGTTTACTTTGTAGGGACAAAGCTTGTTTATGTTCTTTTTGATATTAACCTCTGTTTTGTCTCATTCTGTTTTGTGTCATCATATTGTGAATTTAGATTAACAGTAAATTTAAAAGTAACTTAATATAAAACAGTCATACTTTCAGTCTGTTACTTTAGCAGCTGTTATGTGACTTTTTCAAAACAATTTAAAAAATACTTGCTCTTATTTGTTATTCTCCTGCTTTAGTAATACTGCCAGCTGTACTTTCCACTTCGCATGAATTCAGGTCTATTCCAATTTTCCACTTCCCTGCCTTTAATCCCAGTCTTACAAATGGAATCCCATGTTACACTAATATCTCTTACTCACTGGCACAGAAGAGATCAATATTTCAAAATGCCATATGTTTTATAGATCAACTGCCTTGTGCATAAGAATCCAATGGCATTTGAACTATCAAACAATATTTGAAAGTTATACAAACCAAGGATTGTGAAGCCTGCCTTTGCACACCATATCAGATCCTAAAATGTCTATACTCATCTGTGAAAGGTTTTAGTATTTCGATGAAATTTTACTAAGTTACTCAAATAGCGGGTAGACGAGGTACTTAGGGATATGGTTTAGAGGGTAGACAGGAGCGGTTGGACGTGATGATCTCGGCGGTGTTTTCCAACTGAGCGATTCTGTGATTCTGTGATTCAAATCCTTGATCTCTTCAAACATGGTAACATCACCATAAACCATTCTCTGTGGCCTACAGGCATTGTAGAGACATTAATAATGTGAATGTTTTGTCCTTCACATGCATGCAAAGATCTTGGAAAAATTTTAGTGAGGTTTCACAACACTCCAGCAAAACTTGGCTGAGCATTAGCACTTGCACAAGCAGAGGTGAAGTCAGTGGCTGAAAGGCACACAGCTGGCATGAACTTCATCACCGAGGTTAGTTTTTCCAACCCTTAAGACTGATTCACATGCAGGTATAGATTCAGAACTAGGGATGAGCTGCTGGATCCACACAGACCTTGGAGGAAACCACAGGACATTTTGCATGTCAAGGTGTGCTTACTACTGCTGCATGGGTTCTGTCTCAGTTTCCCAACCCAGGCACCAACAATAAAGATGACAGCATATTTTTGTGGAACCATTTTGATTTTGACACGTTTGTGACAGAACCCCGGCTCAGGTCAATTTCCAAACTGGAGCTCCAGAACGGGTTCCTTGGGAGCAATATTTTGTTCTGCTCTTTGGGAAGCTTTCCTGGTTTGTTGCCAGATCATCTTTCAGCTCCCCAGCAGCAAATGTGCTGAATTGATTCAGGGTTGACACCCCATGATTTCCAGACACCAAAGCCCACCATGCAGACTGTCCCAAAGCACTGTCTCTGTTCCCTTTCCCAGCACATCATGGTGTTAGGCCTCTACTCCAACAAGAAGAAAAAACATACTTTTAAAAAATACTTATTTCCATCAAGAGCAATAACCTTAGTCTGTCTGTGTTTATTCCAAGTACGCTGGACACCAAGGTTGGTGACAAGAGATGAAGGGAGAAAAACTTCCTTGTTTAAGAGTATTTCTTGGCTTTGCTCTTCACTAATATAGAAGTACATATATATGTATGAATTGCATTTGAAAATGTCCAGAAAAAACACATGTTGGAAACACTTTTCCCACTGGAGAGAGGATTAGAGAGCAAGCATATGATACATTAGATGTGCTACTTACTGCATCACTGAATTTCAGAGTAAAGAAGGAGGGGAGAGGAGAGGAGAGGAGAGGAGAGGAGAGGAGAGGAGAACATGGAA
>NW_010156506.1:52073-87545 GCF_000695765.1 Mesitornis unicolor
GGAGAGGAGAGGAGAGGAGAGGAGAGGAGAGTAAAAACTGAATAGGGAATTAAACTTGGGTTGTAGCTTCCACTCTGCAGAAACATTTTTTCTGTATGTAGCATTGTATCTTCATGGTGCTGTTTACATGAAAATTAGTTTAAATAGCAGCCTGAGGCCCTGGAGAAGTCTCTGAGCTAGTAATCTGGATTTTAATAATGCTGCTGTATTTCTACACCATATTATTGAAAATTTGTATAATGAGTAGTTCTCCTCTGAGGAAATGGCCAAGATAGTAGTATTTGAGGGAAGCTCTTTAAAGGCCATTAAAATGTTGTTATAAGTTTTTAATAACAAGTTGGAGGAAGACCTTACCAGTGAGAGTCAGCTAGGAACCATAAATCAGAATTCAGACTTTACCTCCACCTATTATGAGTGCAGTCAGTGTATCTGGTCACAGAGATTTGAGAGTACTGTGTCTAGGTGAAGTTGTTTGGATTCAACCTGGTGTGTCTTTGTAAAACCATTTTCTCCTGAATGCAAGAATATATAAAAAGAGGACTTTGATCTAGGAATAAGAGTCCTTCTAGAAAGAATTTCTGTCTGTACGGAGCAGAGAATGGAAGCAAGAGGCAAAGCCACTGAAAATGTTTTATTTAAGTAAACAAATTTGCTACAGATTTCTGTCACAAACAAGCTGAGTGCTTTAAAATATCTCCATCCTTTCTTGTTTTTATTGAGATTTTTTGGTCTTGGTGGGTATTTTTATTTATTTACCTTAATGGCTGACTGATCTATTACTGCAAATAGTACATAATAATAGTAATTCCAAAGCTCTCCCACTGTATGTTGTTTATGTAGGGAAGGACATTTCATTTCATACATCATTTACAACTCCTTACTATAATTCTAGGAAGTCAGAAAACTTTTAATATTTAATGAGTAAAAATTTTATGCTTTTGAAACATCCAAAATTGGGACATACCAAGCAGTTGCATGCAAGAGATTTTCTCTTGACACTGGTTCCTTTTACTTTCCACTACACCAATAAGAATTTATCTACTCTGAAGTTAAGCTGAATAAGGAAAAAAGACATTTATGTGAATAATCTCCAATGTCCTAATCCATTTGCGTATATATCGTTTCTCTAAGATGTTCCCAGTTACTATATTTCATAAACAAATTGTATGTAGAAGTTGCAATTTTCTTACCTCTTTAACAGCGTGATCCTTTAAAGAAGCTTTGAAATATCTCTGTATCCTAAGGGATAAATTTTCAGTCCCACTGAAGAACCATGCCCTGTTCTATGTGATGCCTTGCCTGGTAGCATTGCACTCTGAGCACATTAATGCTGGGTTATTACACTGGCATAAATTAGTTAATTTATTCTAAAGTCTTTTGTGTCTATGTGCAATGTCTTTTATAATTATTTTGCATGTTTGGGCACAGTAATTAATCTTATTTGGAACAAACATTTCTTACATTTGAAATGGGTATATTCACCTCAACACTCTTCACTATCCTTCCCTAACTAAACAGGCATCAGAAATGGACTAAGTAATGTGTCAGTGAAACGCCATTTCCTTAAGCCTGACATTTTTGGTTCAGAACATCACAGACTGAGCAAACATTTGTGGAGTCCATCTTGGAGCTTCTGGAGTCAGAAAAAGTGAACCAGAAATCACATGGGCACTCCTATCCGTAGAGCATGGGGCCAGCCAACAAATATGGCAGCATGTGCATGCACAAGAAGATGATTCCCAGAAATATGTGGCCTCCATTTTTAGGAAGTATTTCTTAGGAAACAAAAGTAACGGGGCAAAGGGAGCAGGGGTGACTATTGATGGAAGTGATAGGAAGTGAATCCATAGGCTGGAAGTGATTTCATTTCCCTGCCTTATCTCTAACCTGACAAGTGCCTCTGGGAAAACCACCTCTCCTTCCCCAACTCTCAGAAAATGCTGACCTCCTTTACAAAGCACTTGGAGATCAATTGATGAGTAGTACTACAGAAGAGGCTCATATTGTCATTCACAAGTGAGAACAAATCACTTGGTTTTCAGAATTTTAAAAGATCCACTGAGAGAGGAAACAATCATCCTGGATTTAAAACCTGGAATCCAGCTTTTCTTGCAGCCAAAGCCATGTTGTGAAGCCCTTCAGAATGGTGGAGTGAATTGCAATGGATGCACTCCGTCATGCCATTCCCATTTTTGAGAGTTTACAGCAAAAGGGAGAAGAAAAGGGAAGCACTGAGGGGCAAGCTGCTTTCATTCTGCTCTTCTTTTAACGACACACAAATCTGCCATGATAACCAGCTCGATGCCAAGGATTCCTTATATTTAAAGTCGAATCAACATTCCCTGCCTGACAAAAGGTGGCAAGCAATGCAGCAAGAAGTTCAGCTGTTGTCATCATCTGTGACTGCAGGACTTTTTCTGTCTGTGCCCTTGATTGTCATCATCTCTTCTCTGAAAAAATGCTTGAGGGCTGGCACATACTCCCAAAAGTTTCTTGCCGGCATTATTCCCAGGCCTGCTGCAAAGCACCAGGACACCTTAATGCTCAGTCCATCTGTGCCCTTGAGGACACAGTTGGCTTTTTACCTCTGCTGTGGAAAAAGTTGTTTTCTTTTATTTATTTTCCACCCAGGTTGTTTGAGTCATGTTCAGGGTTTCAAGTGACGCTTGCTGAAAAAGACTACAGCAGTGACTGGAGGTAATTGATTAAAATTCTCCTCTGTCTGAAAACTCTCTCTCTATTTTATGCTCAAACCTCTACCTCTTTGCAGCAATAGCACTATATTTAAAATAATATAGATGGTCATGAATGGAAAAATAGGGTAAGAACACATGATTTTGAGTTATGAAAACACAGGGTTAGTGGAAATTAAGAACTTTCAGAACATGTACAGTTCTGACATTTTAAATATGATTTATTACAAATCAAAAGTTCCTTTTAAGCTAAAAAATTCTTCTGCCTCATTTGAAATATGGATTTCAATTGTGATTTAAGAATTTAAATTAAATTATGTATATTTTCTAAAAGTATATAATCGTTGATTACATTGGTTTAGAATATGGGTTTTTAAAAACAAAAAGTGTGAGAGAAAACATCTGGAAGAATCCTTTATTAGATTATAACCATTTAGAGTTAACGAAATTGAAAACGAAAAATGAAACTGTCATTTCCAACCACTGTAAAATGAAATATTTTGGCCATATTCAAATATTAAAAACTACCATTAATTTGTCAAGTTGATAAGCTTCAATGAGACAATTAGCTTTTTCCAGAACAACTTTTAGCTTCCTGATTTACATAGTGCATTCTTCTGGATTAGTGTTTCTTTTTTATTTCATTCTACAAAACTTGCAATTGAACGAAAAAACAAAATCACATTGAAACTCTACTGGAAGGTTTCTCATTGCTTTCCGTAGAAGCAGAGCCCTGTACTTGTTAATTAGCTGTAAATCAAATTAGCTCTCATTCAGGTGCAGTTAAATCTCCCCCACATGCACTGTTTATAGAAGCAGCTTTATGACCCTCATAAAGTTGCCTTACAGTCTGCTCCAGGGGACAGCAAAGGAGCCCCCATCACTTGATATAGTTGACTTTTGCCATCTCTCCTCATGGGTTTGTTCAGAGCTTCTGCAGTGGTAGAGGCAGGGCACTGAGGGGATTCAGGGCACCAAGTCCTTTAGAGATCTTGCCAGATGACGATGAATGCCAGCAGTCCTGCAGGGACTGATTTATCTGACTCTCAGAATAATTGCTACCATCTCTGCCCTAACTAAGGGGAATGACTGGTGTCAAAAGGAAGAGGTTTCTTTTTTTTCTGTTTGTTTGATTTCCTAAGCAAATAGCAAATTAACCAAACAGATTTATATTGAATAAAAATGTACAACCACTTGAGGCCATTTCACTGGATGTAAGACAACAGGAGTGACTTTGAAGAAGATCCAGGTGATTAGTGGTGACATTTGCAAAATTAAACATATCAACATTTCATTCTAAACCACCCAGCTTTGTTTTGATATCTGATTCTGCTTTTAAAAGGTTAACTCTTCTTCAGTGGATGCTTAACATCCTTTGTTGTTTTTCTATAAATATTCTACTTAGTAGCTGCTCCAAATTGAAAAAAAAAATGAAAAAGAAAGAAAAGGCAGAACAAAGTATTTTACTTTCTCCAAAATCAAATCATTTTTTTTGTTACATGGGTAAATTACATGTTTTGGCTCATTTTCATTAAAGAATGCAGAAAAATCTGTTAATTTCACATTTCTGTGGCTATTTCTACACTTCCCCCCCAACTCCTTTGCAGTGGAGGTCAAGTACCCCCAGGGCCACAAGCTCTTTGTTATTACTGATGGTTCTTTGGTGAAAAGATTAAAATCTGATCAAGCTTTAATACTGCCCTTCTGTTGAAGATTTGATGCGAGTCAGTAAGAATGGCACAGATACTCCAGAAGTGATAAAGTGCATACACTCTTATGCATTTTGTGAAGGATGTTTGTTTCTTTTCTTCTGAGAAGATAACATTTAAAATGTTGTGGTTCGTTTATTCTAATGTCCTTTAGGCAGCATCAGTTCCTTATAGACAATTTAAAATTCTTTCACACTCCAAAAATACCATAGGCAATATCAAGTTAGATAAGTCATTCTTAAAGCTATTAGTTGATAATGATGATAGCTTCGGTTCATCTGAAAAATTATTGCTCATAAAATTACTGTATCATAAGCAAACTGCACCTTTTACTGATTTGTTTATCCTTGCAATGCTTTCAGCTTGGATAACACTTTTTTTTTTATTAATATTGGTATTATTTATTTCCCCCCATCAGCGATAAGATATCTCATAAAATATACCTCATACTTGCCAGCATTAAGAGAATTGCTAAATTCCAATGCAGCTGAAATTGGAACTCTCTAGTATTGTTATGGTGAGGGAGAGGAAGCAAAAAGAAATCCTCAAAGTCCAATCTAGATGTGTTTGGATATTTCTCATGGCCCAAGTGATGAAAAAAGTTTTTAAAAACCCAATCATCATACTTTAGACTATGTCTCTTGAGGAGGGGATGGAAAAGTCACAGAGAACTTGCATATTTTTTAAGTTAAAGTGGAAAAAAACACCATCACTTACTCCATCAAATCTATGTTCAGAAGAACTTCAGTGATTGCATTTCTAGGGAAGACCTGTAGTGCTGACAAATCCCTGTATGTCTATGGGCACTCAGAGACTAGGTACACATTAAATTCTGCTTGAAAATCTGAGCTGAGACCCTTCAAATTGGCTTTGTTCCAGAAATTAGCCAGCTGTGGAGTGTGTGATGGTGCCCTCACTAAGAGATCCTGCTATTCAGTTGAATTTGTTAGGCTAGACAAAGCACTGATGCTGATGTTACTGCAGCTTCTGTACATCAGAGCAGTAACAGCCCATTCCTGAACATGTGGACACAGCAAGGAAGACTGACTCAAAAGGCCAGGACAAAAAGGTCGTGGCAGTCTGGTGAAGTTCCTGATGACTGGAAAAGGGGAAATATAATCCCCATTTTCAAAAAGGAAGACCCAGGCAACTGTTGGCCAGTCAGTCTCTATGCCTGGTAAGATCATGGAACAGATCCTCCTGAAGGCTCTCCTAAGGCACAGGGGGAATGAGGATGCGGTGATTGGTGGTAACCAACATGGCTTCAGCAAGGGCAAATCATGCCTCACCAATCTGGTGACCTTTTATGATGGAGTTACAGCTTTGGTGAACAAGGGAAGAACAACTGACATCATCTACCTGGACTTGTGCAAAGTGTTCTACACTGTCCTACATGACATACTGGTCATGAAATTGGAGAAATGTGGGTTTGATGGATGGACCACTCACTGGATAAGGAATTGGCTGGATGGTCACACTCAGAGAGTTGCAGTCAATGGCTCAATGTGCAAATGGAGACCAGTGATGAATGGTGTCCCCCAGGGATTGATACTGAGCCCGGTACTGTTTAACATCTTTGTCAGTGACATGGATAGTGAAGTCGAGTGCACTGTCAGCAAGTTTGCGGGTGACGTCAGGCTGTGTGGTGCAGTTGACGTGCTGGAAGGAAGGGATGCCATCCAGAAGGACCTGGACAGGCTTGAAAGGTGAGCCCATACCAACCTCATGAAGTTCAACAAGGCCAAATGCAGGGTCCTGCACCTGAGTAGGGACAATCCCAAACACAAATACAGGCTGGGAAGAGAATGGCTCAAGAGCAGTCCTGAGGAGAAGGACTTGGAAGTGTCAGTCAATGAAAAACTCAACATGAGCCGGCAATGTGCGCTTGCAGCCTAGAAGGCCAAATGCATCCTGGGCTGCATCAAGAGAAGTGTGGCCAGCAGAGCGACGAAGGTGATTCTGCCCCTCTACTCTGCTCTGGTGAGATCCCACCTTGAGTACTGCGTCTAGTTCTGGGGCCCTCAGTATAAAAAGGACATCGAGCTGTTTGAGCAGGTCCAGAGGAGGACCACGAAGATGATCAGAGGGCTGGAGCACCTCCCCTATGAGGACCAGCTGAGAGAGCTGGGGCTGTTCAGCCTGGAGAAGAGAAGGCTCTGGGGAGACCTCATTGCAGCCTTCCAGTTCCTGAAGGGGTCCTACAGGAAAGCTGGGGAGGGACTTTTCACAAGGGCAGGTATAGATAGAATGAGGGGGAATGGTTTTAAACTGAAAGAGGGTAGATTTATACTAGGTATTAGGAAGAAATTTTTTACCAAGAGGGTGGTGAGACACTGGCACAGTTTGCCCAGGGAAGCTGTGGATGCCCCTTCCCTGGAAGTGTTTTAGGCCAGGTTGGACAGGGCTTTGGGCAACCTGGTCTAGCGGGAGGTGTCCCTGTCCATGGCAGGGCGGGTTGAACTGGATGATCTCTAAAGTCCCTTTCAACCTAAAGCATTCTATGATTCTATGATTGATTTTATCATTCTATGATTCTATGATTCTATGATTCTGTGATTCTATGATTCTGTGATTCTATGATTCTATGATTCTATGACTCTGCTCTGCATTGCTAAACCTCTTTTGACCTTTGTTGGTCCATACAGGGTTGGGCTGGAGACCTCTTTTCTTCATTATTCAACCATGATAAGAAAGTGAAATCCTCAGCTCTTGCACACGCAAAACAGTTCTTTGGTCAGGTCACAAATCACTTCCGTCTCTGCAGAGCCAGAGTTTGGCCACCTGTGTCCTCTCTTAATGGGGGAAGGAACAACAACAGTGATGATTACGAACATTTAATAGTTGGAATAAAATGTTAGTGTTAAGTGGTTTTTAAAAGAGCAAGGAACCTGTATGCACATTTTGACTCCTCCAATTTTATACTTTCCCATCAGCAGAGTGCAAAAAGCTTTTCCATTTTTTCAATTACAGGAGTACAGCAGACTTTTTCTTAAAAAAAACAAACCCAACCAACAACAAACAAACAAACTGAAAAAGACCCCTCTTAGGTACATTCCTAGAGATCGTCTTTTTAGTCTGAGAACCAGTTCTTCTCCTCCTAGTGCTTTTTACGACTCACGTGTGATAAATTGTGCAACCGAGCCAAGAGGCAATGTCTCCTTTGCACTGCTGCCTGCCTTTGCACCTCTCAGGCCAGGGGAATGTGTCTGTCAGACAATTTAGTACTGCCCCAAGCATGAGGGCTTCAGGCATATTCAGAAGATACAGCCGCTTAGTGAAGTACCCCAGGTCATCTGAGCCATCATAAACTATCAAATGAGTATTCTTAAGATCTTTTATTGATCTTCAAGCTAACTCATTTTACCTTAGATTTGTGGAAGGTTTAAGCGTGCACATCCACTCAGTTATGGACAGTTACTATGTTTGAGCCATCATCCTATGTACGCCTACATCCATTCAACCTTAAAGGCTTATCATCACTCATTTAGCAGCTGTATCTGCACGTGGGAGACTGGACTATAATGGTCTGCTTTCTTCTTGCTATAGTTCAGCACAGAAATGTGAGACATAAACCACATTCTGGGACATGGATCAATACACATTACTGTATGGCCCATCTCAGTCCCTGATGAGGTAAAAGGCTCAGCACGGTCAGGCAGCTGTAAATTCTCTGACGTTGCATCTGGCGATAACAAGAGCACCACAGTGAGTAAAGGGCAGGACAGCTGCTGTGATTCTCTATCACTTTTCTCACAGCTATCACAGAGAAAATATCTTGCCCCAGCTCTGGGGACTCTCTTTCTAAATGCCAGCCTAAAACACTGCTGGCAACGTGCTCAGAAACTGCTTCAGAGCAGCACTGAAATGGGGAGAATCTTGCAAGTTGCACATTGCCAGTAAGCTGCAGGGACTTGTTCTACACTTTTACACTGTTTATCTTTTCTATTGCTCTCGAGACTTCTTGTATCCCAGTTTTTTCAGGGCTGAGCCTATTTTACTGGCCAGAAGCTAGTACAGTCTTGCTGGGACTCTTTTGGTGCAAGAAGAGTTCAAATAAATACTGTCACGTAATAACAAATAGTTTCAATTAAATAAAAGCAAGAACTGTGTGGCTGTGCAGAAGTGGAGTTTCAGAAGCTTCTAAGGACAAGATGCTATTAAAATCCTTTTGTTCCTGTCTCTAAAGCAGCTCTGCTTTGCAAAACCAGGAACCCTTCAGGTTTTCAAATACACAGAAATTAAAGTATCTGTCACAGTTGTCATCTTTAATCTGTAACATGAATTTGATTGCATGGAAATACCACTTTTTAGTTGTGTTGAGGCTTTTTATTGGGGACTGCACTAACCCAGGGAGAAAGCAAGCTAGATTTTCCACAGATAGCAGTGGCTAGCAGAAGTGGACAAAAGTAGATCATGAAAAGAAATCTGAAATTGCTGAGTTCTCAGCAACTCCATTCAGATCTCATGGTTTAAAGGAAAATTACACAGTTTCAATGTCTGGCAATCAACAAGATTATATGGTAAGAGTCATTTTGCATTAACTGTGAAATATGGTTGGAAATAGTCTCCTTCCCTTCCACCTGAAGCTTGTGCTGCATTTTCAACATACTTGACAGATTTAGCTAATTTATTACCAAACAGAAAGTTTATTAAAGATGGGGAAACTGAGGCAAAGGGGGGGTGACATGATTTGCTGACGGGCATGAAGGAAACCATAAGGGAATGCAAGGTAGCTTCTGGGAACTCAGAGACTCTTCAGTTCCCACCTCTGCAGGACACCTCTGGTGTGAATGCTGGCAATAAACCAGCAGTGCAAATTCAGCAGCTGTACTGGTTGGAAGGATTGCCTTGACTTCCCACTTCCCTGCTGACTTCCACACCCTTACCATAGTACCACTTGCCAAATAAGATTTGCTCTTTCTTCCTCTGAAGTTTAGTTGCACTTTCTTTCTCTTATTCTTTCAAGATCTCGTCCAGTCCTCCTCATTATGATCCCTGCTTCCTGCTCTGAGTCCTTGCAGCAAATTCCCTCTCTCAAGGCTACTTAACCTACTTAAAATGACAAGGAAGCTTCAACACTAAAACTCAACCTAAGCTTTCTGTGCATCCAGTGTGGTCAGTGAAAGCCAGGACTGCAAATCTCTTTCACCAAGCTGCTTTGAGAATTCAAAGGGGTGGGGAGGAAATGCATAAATGTATGAAAGCAGCAGCCTGGACTAGAATTGTAGAGGGAAATCAATTTAAATGTAGACCACAAAGAGGCTGGATAACACAGACCTCATCAGCTCAGTGTCACTTACTCAACAGCTTCACTCAAGTCTCAAAAAGTCCTCCTTCCAAAGCTGTAGCACAAAAGGCAGCTCCATCAAATATTCCACTGAACATGGCAATAGCAGTCAGTTCGTTCAAGCACAGCCCTTCCACACTGTCATATAAACCCATTACACTGAATTGCTGCAACTACCTCACTGCCTCGACATCACAGAAATAACATCCCTCCATATTCATGTCTGGTTTCACAAAGCCGTTTTAAAAGCCCCAGTAAAATTGAAGTTTTCATCATGAACACTACTGGGAGTGGGGAGGGAAAGGTCTGGTAATAAGATAACTTGTGAGTAAGTTTGGTGACAACATTGAGGGGTTTTCATTCAAACTCCAAGTGCTTTTATATCAGAAAGTGAAAACCTGATGTTGGTAATTATCAAAAGAGATAGATGTCATTATGTCCTTTCTAGAGAACGTATAATTATTGATGCTCATAGGCTGGGTAATCAAGTACACAACTGTACCTGATACAAACAGGCCAAGAATGCCTTCCATCAACAGGCATCAATGCCTTCCATCCAAAAAAGCCAAGCTATTTTCCCTGCATTTTTTTTCTAAATATACCTGGACGCACTTGATTTAATGTTTTATATTCCTTGTGATCACAGCCATATCCCACTCAATATCCCTGCATTTAAAAAAACGTGTTTATTGTGCATTTTTTTTCCTCCTGTTTATGGATCTCCTACCTGCTCTGAAAATTCACAGACCGCTTCCACGCTCATAATTCACTCTGTCTCACCCCGATGTTTGCAGGGAATTACATGCCCCAAAAACTACATCGTTGAGACCAGCGCCCTCTGCATGTGCTGAGCTGCTCTGCCTGTATGAAGCTGGGCTGGAGGGACCAATCTTGAGAACTCACAGCCCAGGAGAACTGCAAAGAAAAATGATTGGACTGCTCTCTTGCCGACTCATACACATGGTGCTGCACAACTATGCATAGGCCTTGGCTAAAGCTGTAGGAAAATCAGTGAGGTGCTGCATAATGGTCAGGATGTAGAAGTTAGAACTGAACCTGCCTTCAGGTATTGGGACTGAGGCAGTGAGGGGAGATCTTTCCCACTTTGATGCACATAGTATCCAAATGGACCCACATGTGACATCTGTGAGACTCAGAATCAGTTGTTGCAGGAATTTGGTTGCTATTACGTCACCCATTCTGCTCCCTGAATAACTGGAGCCCTGTCTTCTAAGCCACCCCAGTGTGTCTAGTGGAGATACTGTTACAGGCTTACATAAGCCTGGACAACATCTCAACACTGGTTATTAAAAAAAAATGCATGAAAATTTAACCCTGAAATAAAACTGATCCATTGCCAGCTGTACAGTTACATCTTAGCTCCCTGACTCTGGACTGTTTATTACCTTCCCAGTGCTTCTCACCCCTTCCTCATCCCTGTCAAACCATGACTTTGCTCCTAATTTATCTACCTACCCTATCATCCTAAATATGTCTCTTCTCTTTGAGTCAGTTTGATTCCATGTTTGTGTCTCTTGCTCATAGGGCCACATAACTTACCTACTGCTGCTCAGGCAGGTTGTGCCCAAGACCACTGTTTGGTGGTCTTCACTTAATTTTTTTCTTCTCTCAACCCTCTTGTCTGGAAAAATATCTTTTCCTCTCCTCTCCCAACAACTGTTCTTCACTCCAGTATGTACACTTCTCAAATTATTACCTTCTTTCTCATTCCCCTACTACATTTTGATTATTCTCAGCTCTCTACTTTTCTGTCTCTCCAGCTCTCTTAGATATTTTAAAATATTAGGTCTTTTCTATTGTGCATAGCTTTTTAAAGTAAATTTATTCTGCAGTGAGTAAAATGTCAAGATGTATATTATTATAATTGTATTTAATAACAATAAATTAGTGTGTACAGACATCCCAGCCTGCACATCCACATAACTGAGGAACATTGCAGACTGAATAAGAAGCTGAGCAGATACTCAGAGAGAAGATGGACAGAGCAAGATAGTGCCTAAATAAAATTACTTTATGTCCTTGCAAAAATCAGGCCCTAGCTTTACCAGTCTGTTACTGTGATATATATCGGAACAATAAACTCTAGATTTAGGAAAACATTTACTGAGTTTCCATATTAGTCAATAGGATAATTATGTTAATTATAAGTTTCCAGAAGTCCTGTGATGTTTTGCCTCTAGGTGAGTGACATTTTACTACTTCATTGTTGTTTCCTTCTCTAACTTCTTGTGTCGTAGTACATGACATTTAGAACAGCTCAGTGAAATACGTGAAGCTGGTTTTCATTCGCTTTATTATGTCTGAACTCCCAGTTTTGCATTAATTTCACTCTTCATGATTAAGTAAATACCTCTTTATGAGAGAAAAATTAACTAAAGCAAAGATATAATTGTTTTTCTTCATGTGGTTATTCAGTTAAAATACTCAGTTTCTGCTCATTTAAACTTGAAAGGAAATATATTCTAGGCAGAGTTATGACTGAGCTGAAAATGCTATAAATTAGGGCATTATAATGAGTCTAATTGTGTGGTTTAATTATTAGATTATACAGGAGAATACAAAGTAGGGATTTTGTTAGATGAAGACAGTGTCATCTGTCTGCCCAAGGTCTTTGGCTAAAAACTGTAAGTTTTAAAAAGACTTTTTTTTTCTGGTATATATAATTTTTCAGGGCTGGACAACTACTAAAACCACTAATTATATACTTTAATAATCATAACTACCCAAACACTACTTATACATATGAACAGTAAAACTCCCAAACAAGCTATCAGGTTACCAATAAGGAGAGCAGACATCCTACTTACAAGGCATAAGAGCCAAACATTTAGTATATAATTTTGCCCTTTGTTGCACTTCTCATTCCTTCCTCAAGTTAACAGAGGAGCTGCTATAGGACTGTGTGTCGTAAAACAGTACTAACAAGCATTCGTGAATAAAAAATTACTCTGTATCTGACATGTTGTCTCTGGTGGTACAGGCACCCATCTGATCAAACCAGCTCACCAGCATGTTCAGAAAGTAACGGAGGGTCATATATATCCCTTAGACATGTGAAATGATAGCTCTGAGGGTATTATGGAGTCATGCATCACAGAATCACAGAATCACAGAATGTTAGGAGTTGGAAGGGACCTCAAAAGATCATCCAGTGCAACCCCCCTGACAGAGCAGGATCGCCCAGACCAGGTCACACAGGAACACGTCCAAGTGGGTTTTGAATGTCTCCAGAGAAGGAGACTCCACAACCTCTCTGGGCAGTCTGGGACAGTGCTCCGTCACCCTCAGAGTAAAGAAGTTTTTCTCATGTTCAGATTGAACCTCCTATGCTCCAGCTTGCACCCATTGCCCCTTGTCCTGTCACTGACTTTCACTGAGAAGAGTCTGGCTCCTTCCTCCTGACACTCACTTTTTATATATTTATAAACATGAATGAGGTCACCCCTCAGTCTCCTCTTCTCCAAGCTAAAGAGACCCAGCTCCCTCAGGCACTCCTCATAAGGGAGATGCTCCACTCCCTCCATCATCTTTGTGGCTCTGCGCTGGACTCTTTCAAGCAGTTCCCTGTCCTTCTTGAGCTGAGGGACCCAGAACTGAACACAATATTCCAAATGCGGTCTCACCAGAGTAGAGTAGAGGGGGGAGGAGAACCTCTGTCGACTTACTAACCACCCCCCTCCTGATACACCCCAGGATGCCATTGGCCTTCCTGGCCACAAGGGCACATTGTTGGCTCATGGTCATCCTGCTGTCCACCAACACCCCCAGGTCCCTTTCCGCTGTGCTACTCCCCAACAGGTCAGTCCCCAACCTTTACTGGTACATGGGGTTGTTCTTCCCCAGATGCAAGACCCTACACTGGCCCTTGTTGATTTTCATTAATTTTTTCCCTGCCCAACTCTCCAGCCTGTCCAGGTCTCACTGAATGGCAGCACAGCCTTCTGGAGTGTCAGCCACTCCTCCCAGTTTTGCTGACAGTGCACTCTGTTCCCTCGTCCAAGTCGTTGATGAATTTATTGAATAGTACTGTTCCCAGTACCGACCCCTGGGGGTCCTCACTAGATACAGGCCTCCAACTGGACTCTGTCCCATTGATCACAGCTCTCTGACTTCTTTCCTTCAACCAGTTCACAATCCATCTCACTACCCGATCATCTAGACCACACTTCTTCAGTTTAGCTGCAAGGATGCTATGGGAGACAGTGTCAAATGCTTTACTGATGTCCCTTTATTTTTTTAGGTTTGTGTAACTCAGTTTCTCAGTGAGTAAACAACTTTTCTACCTTTGAGATTCATTCTTTCCTTAATGGCATCCTGTTGCCTAGAGATTTTTAGCCATTCAGCTTTGCTGTCCTAGAGACCACTTTTTTATCCTCATGTTTCTTCTAGGAATTAGCCATTTAAAACTTGTAAGGATTTGGAGGTAGCCCAACTGTAACCACTTTAAATCCTGTTACCTCTCTCCAGTTTTAACCATTCTGAACTCCGTCTGTAGAGTTTTCTTTTCCATCTTTAATAAGATTGCTGTATTCTCGCAGACCTGATATTGTGAAATGCTGAGGAGCTCCAGAAAAACTCAAAATACTGCTTTTAATACCATTCTTTTTTAATTAATAAAAATCTAAACAGACTTCATATATGTGCTACTTCGACCACTTATAAAATATGATTTTGTGCATACATTAATATTAATAATATTTTTCTTCTTGAAAATACACCAACCTTCTGCTGACTGAGTGAAGTTTCATTCAAGCAGCACAAATAAGGTCAAAGACAATTTCTTCTTAATTAAAGGGAGCACGTAATATTGATTTGATAAAATTTTAACATTACTTAATGACAGCTAGATCTTATATTCAGAGCAGAAAGACTGATATTTTATTGTAATCAATATGTATTTTATTAAAATCAATGTGCTCCATGAACTATTCTACAGAGTCTTAATAATATCTAATCTGCCACAGTACAGAAATGGAGAGTTTGTCATCTGAAGGTAAGTTGTTTTACAGAAGAATTGCTATGTGTATATTTCACAAGTTTTGATTTTTCTTAGAGACCAATGAATGTGATTTGCACCATTAAAAGTGGTAAGTGTTTAACCCCAGCTAATTTCAGGTAGCCAAGAGGAATGAGGACCTGGAGAGAACTGAAGTAATACCATGGCCACTATGTGTCTGCCAGCTTTAAATTCAGCCCTGCTCAAACCTGTGCACAGCATGAGAGAGGTTTCATCCAGGGCAGTCCTCAGTCTCTGCATAGGCCCGCTCCGACGTACTGCCCCAAAACGCAGCCCTGACAAAGAGCTGCTCCTATGGCTGGCACCTCAGTGGCAATGTGTGCTCCAAGACCTGATGGATGTCCCATGTCTTCTAATGCTCTCTGAAGGCCAAGGCTTTGGTATACAAAGTAGGAACATGAACGTGCTTGCAATCCTACCAGCTTTACGCTGTAAAATAAATCATGAACTGCATGCTTTGCTCCCTCGCCAGTGGGGAGTAGTTAACACCTACTACAGATGTTAACAGACTCTACATCAGCTCAAGTGAAGGAGAGATGTGCCTTGCACCAGAAGGGTCAGGCTTTGTCTTTTTAACAATACGAGGAGATAAGGTATTCACACCTGCAACTGTCCCATCACTGATCACAGTCTAGACCACACTAGCATCAGTGTTTTCCTTCACAGTCCCTTAAATTGCCGCAGTGCTTTGGTAAAAGGGAATGCAGTTATCCTTTACTTTTCTATTGTTTTCTTTAACCTCACTAATCTATCTCAATTGTTTTAAAGAGTATTTCTTAGCCTAAAAGCTAATGGGCAAATTACTCAAAATTGCTTTTGTGATGAATGTTAGTTTTTTCTTTTTGTGCAGATTTATTCAGAGAATAAAAGGAGTGAAACCTGACAGCTTTGTTAACCAATGCTTTAACTGTCTCCTTTCAACCTTCTCGTTCAGTTCTCTTCACCCAATGCACAGGATTGAGAGAAGCAGTGTTGCAACTTTGAGAGAACCTTTAATGTATTATTTTACATCATGCACATTGTGCATATAGTAGCACCAAGCTCTCTTACCTGGTCATAGAGAGAGACAAAGATTTCTGCCATTATTTCTATTGTGTTTCATCACAGGAGTGGCAGAATTGGTAACATCAGACAATGGCCAACACCCATGGTTCCTTGCCCACCATATCTTCAGTGAAGCTATCAAAGAGAAAAGGAGAAAGAGTTGGTATATTGTAGTGGAAAACTGTCTAGTGCACCTAGTCTGGGGACGGTTGTGGACAAGGTTTGAGTGAACAGAGAGCAATTTCAGCATATATTGTCTGGAATGACAAAATGTGATATGTGTATCCATGGCGAGCACCTTCATTCTCTTCCTTTCAGGTGAACTTAGATCATCTGGGTGAGCACAAAGGGGAGGATGGATGGAAACACTCTGCCACCTGCAGAGTTCTGCAGAAAAAGCCTTTCTCCCAGCTCTAGCTGAACCTATGGATACAATGCCACTCGGTTTACAGGCTGTGCTCCCAGTTTTAACAGAGTTTATATTCATCAGCTTGTGATTCACCTTGGAGGGTTATTTCTAATTACTTGACACAAATAAGCAGTTTGTCTGTGTCTGCCATGATCACAAAACCCGGTGAGAATTGATTCAAGTCTTCTCACCTCCACCAAGAAGAATCTAATAGCACAAACAGGGCTGTACAAAATACTGGGGTAAAAATATCAATACAAATTAAGGAACTGCAGAAAGGTATTTCCATTGTCAACTAGTATTTATGACAAAAAGTCAAGACAACCTAACACCAGCCATAAATTATAGCTAGAATTGTGTCTAGCTTACCTTTCAAAGAAATCCATTGTTCTGGGTGTATAGCCTGCCCATCCATATGTATTTTATGCCTCATGTACCCATAACATTTCACACTTTGATAAGGACAGGAAAAATCAGGGTTGGACCTGGGGCCTAAGATAATCTCAATTTAAGATTTCTACTTAAAAACACTATAGTGTATGGCTTCTTTGTGTTTACAATATCCACCTGTACATATGTCTTGTAAAGAGCATATTTACTTTTTGGAATAAGCACTTTCTGATTCTGGTCTAGTTTTTAACTTAAATCCTATTATACATATCTCAATTTCTAAACAAGTATTTTCATTCACTATAAAACAAAGTGAAGAAAAACAAATTTAGGTGCAATAAAAACAAAACATGAAGAAAAATATAATCACTACAAATTTGCTTTCCAGAAGGAATCTCTGATGTAGCCCAAAAGACTATTATACAAGAGTTAGAAAATGAGTAACATGGGAAAGCCTTTAACCCAATTACGGTTTTCTTATTATTTTATTGGCACTATCAAATTTTCATGGCTGAGCCAGCACAACTGCTGTAGCCTTGCCTGCTGTCATTACTCAATGTTATCTTTTATTTATACCAAATTATAAATGTGTGTGTGGAACTCTGCAAACAAACAAGAGATGCAGCCTGTGTTTCTTGGCTAAATTTTATCAGTGCTTTACTTTGTACATGACTTAGTTGGTCCTTTCTTCAAGGTCATCCGACTGCTGAGGTCTCCTCAGACCGCAGAGCTAGTCATAAATTTGTGCCTGTGAGAAACAACTAATTGTCCGCCTTCAATTACTGATAGCCCCTAGCTATCTAATCATTGAGAAGTTGCTCAAACTTTCAGCAGTTAAGTATTGTAACCACATAAGGCAGCATATTTTGTGTTTTTCATACTGAGAGTGAAATCCATTAAAGTTGGCCTCCTGTTTCATGTTTTTCTGGAAAAACCTTCCTCTTGTTTGCAAGGAAGCTATGAAGCATGACACTATACAGCAGCTTGATGTTGAGTTGTCAGCTGTCCTGATCAGTCATGGAACAGGATTCAACAGGCACTGCTCTGTTACTGGAGTTGTGCCTCCAGAAAGGCCTGTTGAGCAAGGAAGCCACACACAGATGACAAAATAAGAAAGCTTATCTCTTTGGCCCTGGCATGCATATTACAGTTATGTGAGTCAGACCTTACATCTTGTTGAGGAAGAAACCTGAAAATGCTGGTCAGCAAGACCAGGCCCACATGAAAGTGAAGAAAAAAAAACAAAAGGAGGTGGTTTTCTCATTTATTCAAACATCAGTCAATATGTGAAAGAGTACTGAACTATCCTGTACTAGCTAGTTAGCAAAGGATGTGCTTGGAAAGTTGAATTGCTGCATCTAACTCAAGTGCTGTAACCATAGTTATGCCCAATCAATCTTTCTTTCTCTAGGTCAGTGAATAGAGAACTACTCCACACAATCTGAAAGAGCTTCAACAGGAGTTACTGAAAGTAGCTCCATGAGCCCTGAGATACAAGGAACATATTCTAGGAGAAGTCATATCATCCATAGCTGAGTTCAGCTGGAGCTTTCGCAGCTAGCATCATCTAGGATATGGAACTAAGCTAAAGCAGGGTATGATAAGGGATGGTAACATGATATGTGATGGGATATGATTTACTGAACTCAGCATTTATGGTTGGTTTGCTTAGCAACACACCCCTGGAGGGCTCCATATATTACTTTTTATAAAAATATTGGTTTTACGGCACACCCGGAAACCCAGGATTTATGGCAGAGCATGTCAAAAGATAGAAATAAAAAATAAAGCACATTCTTTAATGTTGTTTTTGGGGAACAAAAGTGCTAAACTCAGTATAACATGAGCATAACGCTTTGTACATGACAGGCAACAAATCATTGCAAAAAAAATTACAAATCACCATGAAGTAAAATCTATTTCTCAATTTTTTAAGTAATTTATATTCATAATTTACTCTTCATTATTTCCTATTCCTTTCAAAGAGTTCCAGAAGGAATTCTATTCCACAGAATTCTATTCTATGGGTAGAACTAAACTTCTTTAATTTAACCATAGATAATGTAGGTGCCTCATCTACACTGGCCATTTCATCTTCCTCTATAGTCATTGAAGGGGAAGAGGGACTGCTCCATGCCTGGATGAGAGATTTTTCTCTGTTTAGGGTAGAACTGCTTTCTGGAGATGGAGCAATGTCCCTGTGTTGATGATAGAGGAGAACCAGACAATTGACTTAAACATGATTTCTAATTTCACATAGTTGGATGACATGAATCACTTGTAATGTGATTTTTGGAGACTGATTCTCTCCAAAGACATTTGGAGAGGCATAAATTATGCTTAAATGAAAAATGTCTTATAAAACTCAGGCATGTGCTTGTTAAAAAAATGAAAAAAATGTATGCATAACAAGCATAAAAGAATGGGATAAATATGGATTAACCAGCCATTCACTAATTAAAACCTTTAAAACACCCATTATTTATAATATGCAGTCCAGCCTTTTCCATGGAGAGGGAACTTTTGGTTTCTCTTATTTTTATGAGCTTTCTGAGCTATAGGTTAAAATGCAACATCATAGATACCTAGATAAAGTTGTTATTAACTTGGAGCACAATTTTCAAGATGGCAAGAGATGTAACAGCTCCTGGGAAATGACTGATCTCAGCCAGTTTTAACTGAATCTGAGACTATTCACACTCCAAATCCTCTGGGTCACCAACTCACATTCATTACAATGGGAGACAGGCATCTAAGTAGTCTTTTTCAGGTTTAAGTCTAACTGCTTAATGATCCTGAAAAGAAAAGTCATTATTGTTCTAGGATCCAGGCCCTGCCTAAAGAAAGGATTTCAGCAAATCCTTATGGTTCAATTTGTTATGATTGGACATATTTAATTTTTACCAAAGAAAGGATATTTTCTTGTATGAGTGCCCCAAAATTAACCCTGTTCATTTGAAAAAAAAAAAAAAGCGCAAAAAACCTAAAGGAACTAAGCTTTATCCTAAAAACAAGCATTTCTAGTATGGTGGATAACGTATCTGTGGGAACGAATTCTTGTTTTTTGAAAATGAATAGAAAATATAACCTACTACTAGATAGAT
This sequence comes from Mesitornis unicolor, assembly GCF_000695765.1. Taxonomy (NCBI): domain Eukaryota; kingdom Metazoa; phylum Chordata; class Aves; order Mesitornithiformes; family Mesitornithidae; genus Mesitornis; species Mesitornis unicolor. Next base: position 71,748 of record NW_010156506.1, read on the forward strand.
CCAAGAAATATATTGATTTTCCGTACATTTACTCTTGAGTAATCTTAATTTCTAATTATATCGATGTCTCCTCACATCTTCCTCTGTTGCACACATATAGCCTGTCAAGCCTAGATGAAAGGCCAAAGTTATATCTGTGACTGGGAAAATGTGTCACAGAAAATAATACTCCTTCCTCTTTTCTTTTATCATGAGTGTTGAATAAACAGCTCCTCAATCATACAAAGTAATGAATTGTAAGATTGCCAAAATCCAATTATTAATCTGATAGTTAGATATTTGTTTCATTCCTTGTAAGAATTCTGCAAGATCGCTGTGAATAATTGCACTTTTTGAGAGCCTTCCATGCTATCCTCCACTTGAAAGGGCATTCTTTAATACTGCTGCAATGCCATGAGGATGTAAGCATATTTAGTGCACATACAATAACTGTATGTACAAGTGAAAAGGAAGAACACTGAGTTATATTTAATAAATGTGATGCTCGCAAAGAGGTCCTATTTTCAACATTCAGGTGTGCTGTGCAGTCTATAAAGCAAAAAATGATGGGAATTATAACATGGAAAATGGGTACATTGACATTAAATCATATTTTTCATAATTAGAAAAAATACTTTCATACAAATGTAATGACATACTGTTGTCCTACAAACACTACAGTCTCACAGAACTCAGTAGCAGTGCTCAGAAGGGTTATAAAGCTTTTGCTGCTTGATCTGACACCTGTTTCCCCCCCACATCCCCTTTTGCTCGTCTGCCACATGAGTAACTTTAGTTCAAAAAACACCATGGCAACAAACACATAAAAATGGTTTTTAAATTCAACATTTTCCCACTCTGATTCCCTGTGTGACCATATAGCTGCTATCATCAGTGAAAAGAAAGGGGAAAAGGTAAGATGGGACTATCATTTTTGGCAGCATTACTAAGATATGATATCCTAGATTGATTGTGAAAGTATGACAGACATATCAATGCAGAAGAGAGTTTCCATGATAAAAGCACTTATTTAGAAAGTACTGTACTTCCCAAAGGCTGTAGATGTTATTTATTAGTGTATGGCAACTGAATATTTCACTAACTTGCCACATTTCTATTTTTAAAGCATTTGAAACCTGGCATGTAAGGAAAGCTTTACTTTCTAAATACTTTGTACCTGTTGACATAGTATGAAATGAAATATGACCATAATTTCTAAATATATGGGAAACAAAACCTGAAAGGAAACATTTGCTTATTAAAATTCAACCTCAACTCTACAAGATATTTTGTCTTATTAACTCCTTTCTCACATTTTTGATAGTTCTGGTTTGTAAATGAGCTAAGAATCTACATTGCTTTTCTCCCTTGGCTGTACTAGAGGATGAAGGACTGTGAGTATGATGCTTGGTGTGAAGACAAATACTTGCTTTTTCCTTCTGCCTGAGTTTGGGATGGGCTAAATGTCATGGGCTAATGTGGGATACAAGGAATACACATTATCACTCTCACCAAGCTTCAGAAAGACTGGTGCTGGATTAGTGATGAGGCTACTGACAGCTGTGTTGCAGTATAAACTGCTGCACAGAAGAGTGCCATTGCTGTCTTGTACCCTCTGGACTAGTTTTGACTGGAAATCCTACCTAGGAACTAAGAAAAAAAAAAAGGGTGGGGGGGGGAGTTGGCCCAGAGTTTATTGACATCTAGGAATCTGAAAGACTGGAGATTTAAAGGGAGGACTAGGACAAATATAAGGTTTTCAAGTAGACACTAGAATAAAAGACCAAGTATTCTATCATTCTATTCCTTAAAATGTATGAACCATTCACCTGTGCCACTGTAGGGGCTTTTGAGATGCAAACAGAAAGTACTGATTTTCTCCTGCAGCAGACAATAGTCCACCTGCATAATACATGCTACATAAAGTCATTACACAACCTAGGGTGTGCAGTAAATAAGTAATAAAAAAATGTTGCATTGCTTTCTGTTGTATAACTGCCTTCAATATAAATTAATCCTCAAGCAAAATGAAACAATTGCCTACAAAAGCTATTCAGCTGCTATGAATAATTGAAATGACCATCAAATCTGTAGTTCAGACCCATCCTAACATTTTCACAGAGGAAAAAAAGTTTCAAGTGCTTGCATTGCATAAAATCAATGAAATCTGCTGTTCTGCTTCTATACATAGGTAATTCAGAAACTTATTCCCAGCTAGCTTGTATTATAGGAGGTACAATTTTTTTATTTTTTTTAACCAGGTGTTATTCCAAAGGTTTTAATATTAATGTACAAACAGTCTCTAAAAGGCTGAGAGCTAGAGAAACAAAACCAGCAAAGCCAGGTCAAACAGAATACCCTTGCTCTCCAGGTTGAAACACTTGATGTGACTTAATGAACTCATCCTTGATGAACAGAACTCTATTAAAATGTTACTCTTCTGAGGAATGCAAGCAGATGCCTTCAAGAAGCAAATCTGGCATACTTCAGAAAGAGTCACTGCTAAAAAGATGTTCCCAATGAGTGGAGATTTATCCTATGAGTCAAAATGGAATTAACGTGACTGTTATGTTGCATTTGTCTTGAATTGAAAGTAATAGTCAAGAAACTGTGACTGCATACAGAGGCCATACTGTGCAAATATGAAAACAGAAATCCACTCCATGTTGTAAACTTTGTAATATTTTACAGTACTTATTTACTTACTTTACCTGTTCCACTATTAGCTAAGGTTTATGATCACTATCACAAGCACATTATATTAACCATAGATAATAAAATCTCTCTCCTTCTCTCTATCACCAATTTTGGCTCTGATAAAGAGCAAAAATGCGAGGCAGAGAAAATTGGTATCCCAGTCCTTTAAGTGTAGATACCTTATAAACATATGACTGGCCAGCTCTGTAGTCTTCCCTTAGCTTTAAGTGGGATGGCCAGTCTAGCTTACTCTATTGAAAGGTATGGAGCCTGTGCTGATACATGGGCTGGCCAGGTAACCCAAATATCTCGCCACAGAAAATATGTCCAGCAGCAGACCTGTTGTGAGCAGCATTGGAAGATCAGCTTGTAACACAAATTAAAGCCCCAACCCTGGGGAGCTCTGTAACTTGCAACTGTTTCAAGACCTTTCTTTTCCCTTCTTTCTCTGAGGTATGTGATCTATTTCCAATGAATGTGCAAGCGTGACTTGCAGAGTCAAGATGGTCATCCCCAGTCTACCATGCTTAGCACCTACTTTACTGCGCTTGTTTTAGGTGGATGCAGAATGTAGGCAAGGATCTGTGCCTGACACATTTGAAATGTCCAGGGCTGTTTTCTGCAACAAGAAAGATTTGCTAACTGTTTGAGAGTATCTTCTTTCCCATTCTGGTATTTGAGGAGTGAACTAGGCTGTATGCCAATAGCAGCCATATGGTTTGTCTTACTGTCGAAATGCCAGCCAGAAAGACTTTGTGGACACTCGTGACTACTGTCTAAGTATTCATTGTGGCTGTGGTGATGGGAAAGGATAAATTGTTGTTGTCTGCATGCTTGTACCCAGGCATGAACAAGTTGGCCATTAGGGACTGCAGTAACCTGCACTCTCTGTCTCTGAACTGAAAGTATTGTCATCTGGCACGCTTGCATAGCAACATTGCATTGCTTCCTTTAGCTGATGTACAGGGACAAAATCAGAAAAAATGTCCTGTTCAAGAAATAACAGGACTTTCCTTACAGGTCTGAGAGAATTCTGAGTTCGGGGAGCTTACCTGTGATAAAAAAGAAATGCAGGACTTAGTTTATGAACTCTCTGGGGAAGAAAGTAACTTCTCACTGCATGAGCACCTAGTGCAATGAGGCCCTGTTCAGGATCATATGACTAGCACAAAATACCTTTCTTCTGCTCTCTCCCAGGAGCAACCCATCCCTAGGGTGTGAGGAAGCACTGTTATTTGCATTCGTATTAGATAAGCTTTATATTATAATGGAGATGACAAACAGTCTGAGCTCATTCAATTAAAGATTGACTCTTTGTAGTTCCACTGATTCCCATCTGCGTTCTCAGAGAGGTCAGTATCCACTAAGACAGGATCCATTCAATGAGGGTACCCAGGTGCATAAGTGTAGTTACTGCAGTGGTTAGGTACACTTTCTGTACACCAGAGAGACTCTAAGATAGGAAAGCTTCCATTGCCAGAAGTTAAAGTGCCTTTATTATACAGTTAATATGCCTCTCCACAAAATCCTTTGTGGGAAATAACAAAGATCAATAGAGGCCTGATGAATCTTAAATGGAGAAACTAAAATAAATATTTATTTTTCTGTCTATGTATCTCCTAGGGATGACAGCAAATCTTCAGGCATATTTTAGCAACAGCCTGGGGTGTGCTGTGAAATTAAGGGAAGGGGACGACATTTTCAAAAACAACAGGAAAGCCAGTGCACAACCATAATGTTAATTACCATGCAAAGCATCAAACCACACATCTGCCCTTTCAGAAACAATATGCTCACTGAAATAATGAATAAAATACTAGATTATTTATCAAAATACTGCACATAAAATTCACCCAGAACATGACATATTTAAGAAAATATCAACCATCTACTGCAGAAAAAGAATGACCTGCAACTGTTTGATTGTCTCAATATTATCATTTTTTGTGATCACATTTAATTCTGCAAAAGAGCAAGAAAAAGTTAAAGCACTGGGAAATGATAAAATTATTAATAAAATGTTTGGATACAGTGTATAATCACAACCCCTTGAGGAGTCAGAAATTCTCTGCTTCTTTATATACATATAGAAAGATGCTCAGTGTTTGACATCCACTTGTCATAAATGCCTTTGAAATTACAGTTGATACAAAATTTCAGTGATATCAATGCCATGCAGTAAGCGGTGAGTATGGATAGATAAGATGATATTTGGCTGAGAACCATAATCATTAGTGTCCCAAATAGACCCTATATTACTGCTGCATAGAGCTCACTGATAAGCACGCCTTAGTATCCCCTGTATGATGAAACTTGTCACCTGCACTATGCAAGCTCTGGTTAACATTCAGAATTAGAACTCATCTAGAAATCAGCCTGCACAAGTTTTTTATGTACAATGTTTCAATACTTAAAGGAGGCTTCTAAGAAAGATAGGGACAGACTTTTTAGTAAGACCTGTAGCAATAGGATAAGGGGCAATGGTTTTAAACCAAAAGAAGGTAGATTCAGACTAGATGAAAGGTAGAAATCTTTTATGATGAGGGTGGTGAAACAGTGAAACAGACTGCCCAGGTAAGTGGTAGATGCCTGATCCCTGGAAATATTCAAGGCCAGGTTGGACAGGGCCTGAGCAATCCAATTTATCTGAAGATGTCCCTGCTCATTGCAGGGGATTAGACTGGATGACCTTTAAATGCCCCTTCCAACCCTAACTATTCTATGATTGTTAAGTCACCATAGTATTATAATGCCACACTGAATATGTGAGGCAAATAGAATACATCACTCATGTTACTGGAGGAATTCTCTCACAGTTTGCTTCTTCCATGAAGTGAAGTCCTTCAGAAACGGGCATTTGCTTCCTCCATTGGTATAAATTTACACAAATGTATCAATACAGCAGGCAAACTCTTTCTGCTTCCACTGATTTACATCATTTCCAGAAATAAATTATTTAGACATTTTAAGTGTAAACCCTACTTAAGCTTCAGAGGGATCAGATACAATTTTGTATCTTCAGCTGGCAGCTTGAATCAGAATATGTATGTGCCACCAGGCTGCTTGTCCCCTCTCTATGCTTGACTAGAAACAGAAGGGTCTGCAACTTCATAGAAAATCTTTTTTGCTAAGTTTATTATTGACTGGAGTGGTTCCATCTGGATGTTGAATGCTTCACCACCCAATTTTATCTTACAATCTGAAGTTAAATGTTAAATTAAATAAACTGAAGCCTGCCTGGTGGAAGCAATACAATCTCATCCCTTAAGGCTATTCAGCACAGTTTATATAGTCCCTCTATTTGAATAAATACAATGCAAACAAAATTTCTCATCCATACTTTACGACTGCAGTGCCTAACAGACTGAGATATGTTTATTTGGCAATAGATCACCCATCTAAAAGTTTCAGGGAACTTTCTTCTGAAGCCTACTATAACTGGAGTAACATCAATATTTCAGCATTAAGCAGAAGTGTTGGCCAAAATTTTTAATGTGCCCATTTCTGGAGAAGCTGGATACCAAAATATTTCTTACAATATAAATGCTTTGTGATGATTATGTCTTGATAGAATAGTCTGTTAACTGAAGGCAGTGTCACTAAAGGAACTCTCAAATTGGCCAGCCACCAAAATGACAAGAAATGTATATTTGTTTATTTTTAGCTACATAATTGGTTAAAAGAGCAACAAATTGTTAAAAATTTTTTTTGAATTTAAACTCATTTCTCTATAGAGCGTGTTTGCCACCAAAATGAGAGTTAATCTTTCAAAATTCTGGCTTTAAATGGCCTTTTGAAAACCTATCCTTCCATCACTGATTTAGATTTTTAATTTTTCCCATTTTGTAAAAACTTCATATGCTTTGTGTGCTTTACCACCTACCTCCCATATTCTATTTTTTATTCAAAATGCCTTGTTTAGATTAGGAAGAATCAACAGATGATTATCTGCCCATTAAATCAAATCACTTGGGACTGTGAAATTCTAGCTGCTTGGCAGCGGATTATTTATGTAGAAGAAAGTTGGTAATAAAGAATAGTCAACCATTACAGCTTTAGCATCTGAAATATCTGTAATAACTCTTGATATGAAATATTAAGAGAATGGATGTTGGCTTTATTTATTGAAGTACCCCCTTGCTGACAAAATAGTCTTGAAAATTATTGTTTAATGCAGTGCATTAATTAAGATCTACCTGAAAATCCTACATTCTAGATTTCATGATTTATTTATTTTGGTTGAAAGATTTATTGTAGCAATCCAGTACAGTTGGATGCCTTTCCATCTGATTTCTTCCCAACAGTGTTTTTATTGTATTCTTCTTTCAGTACATAAACCTGTAAAGCAATCCCTGTTGATTTGAGGACAATGGTAGACCTACAGTTGTTCATATTTAAAAAATTGCTCCTTTAAGAGAAAAAAAGATAAATTACTTTGTTTGGAGTATTTGTTCTATGAACATAAAAACTTTTAATGTAAAAGTGAAGTTACTAGAGTTCTGCTGGATTTCAAAAGGTGTTGGAAACTCAGAAACCGAATAACAAACTGAACTTGAGCATGTTGTGTTGGCATGCCTTGTGATAATGTTCTCTCATTAACAAGATATCTAACTGTTCTTTATTCAAAATAAATAGTAGGCTTCCCAAATAAGCAGAAATGAAGCAAACTGCTTCATGATCAAGGAGCACTGTAATAAAAAGAAAGATAGAAGGAAGAAAGCTAACTGCAGATAAAGGTTCAAAAAAGAGTTATTAAAATACAGTATTGCAGAGCCACATGAAAAGAGCGGAGGAAAATGTGTGATATCTGAGGAAGCTGGTGTTAATGCAAATATATTGTTTTTTGCAGTATGCAAAAAATTATTGAGAATTGTAAGAAATGTGGTCAGGATCAATGCTGTCTTAAAGGATGGCTAGAAAAAGAAAGGCCTAGCTTACCTTCAGGCAGAAGTGTCGGGACAACATTTGATCTTCTTTCCAACAGAGCAGTGGTTTGCAAAAAAAGTGCAGGAAGCAGAAAAAGAAGGTAAAAGCAATGGCTGCATTACCCTGGAAGAATGGAACAGTCAAGCTCAAGGTGTGAAAGAGAGAGAGGGAGAAGTAAAGAGAGAAGAGAGAGAAAGAAAGAGCAAGACCTTTTTCCTAGATAGAAAGAAAAGCTTCTTAGCAGCTCAGCTGGCACTAAGTCCTAATGGATTGCAGTGGAACATGCATATGTCCTCATCTTCAAAATAAAATGTGAAATGGCCTAACTGAAATGACAAATCCATGAATGATGTAAGATAGATTTCTGTACTTATAATTTGCTGGTTTACACTCTGAAAGTGGACATGTTTGCACAAAGCAAGCCAAAACTGGAATATCTCTTATTTGACTTGAAGCTCCATGTTGAAATCTTCCTACTTCAACGAGTTTGAAGTTTAAATAGACATAATCCACTAAGAAAAATTACACAGAAGATGGGAAGCACTAGAGTGGGTCATACAGAGATTTTAAGGAAGTGTTCAAAAATCTGTAGTAGAAAGCTACAAAATCCTTTGTCCACATAGATTTGTTTATGCCCTAAATAGAAACGGTAAGATTTCTTTACATTTTTGTTAATACTTTCATCATTAACTTTAGATTTCATAACTCTGAATAGGGCTTTATTTTGTCGCCACAGCCTCAGCAGCATTCACATTTTGATATTTTGCAGCCGGTAAATATTTACAACAAAATCCCATGGCTACACATGTTCACTAGTAAAGATAAACCAAAACTTTGTTTTAGTTGAAGGATAGATTGAAGGATAGATCTCATTACTGACATATAATATTATTTTTCATAAAATATTTTAGAGACATTTCAAAACAAAAATTATTATTGTTTATAGTAGAAAAAAAATTTCATTATATTTTTTTCCATTTTACATGAAAGACTGCATTCAATGTTTAGTGACCATACTGAAAGACTCCATAGAAATACCAAGTATTGTTGATTAAAATTGCATAAGATTGAATATAAAAGATAGGATTACACGGAAGACTATTTAAAGAATTTGTATCTAGTTTACTTTCTAATTAAGGAGAGAGAAATTGGATTATATTGATCCAATTAGTAGCATCTTTTTCTAATCCTTCTCAATTGTTTGTATGATGCAATGACGATTGCCATTTGCTAAACTTCCTTCTATGGAAAGGCAGATTTCACTGCTTATCTGACTGAAGGAGAACGAAACATTAATAGCATGGATGTCTCCCTTTGAGCACTGATCACTTCTTTATGTTTGATCAGAAAGTGACAGAAACATTTTAGTGAATCCATGTTTGTACTCCTACAAGCTAGCAAAGGACTGAAGACTAAAAAGAGCTGAGAAAGCTGTCTTTTCCACAGCAGAGCCAAGCAAGTACTAATTTGAGAAGATGTCATAATAAACTTTCAAAGCTGACCTTAAAGTACACTGAAGTTTTGAATGCCAATCTTCGAAATATTTTCAGGGAGAACGTTTTCCAGGTGATGTCTTATCAAAATTTCAGAAAGTCAGGGACTTTTAAAAAAATCCTCATGATAGACACCAGAACAAAAAGTACCGCAAGTCATTATGAACCTCTTGAAAATCTCAGCCACTTTCACTCTTTCGTGAAACTGTTTTGAATTCTATAAATTTGCCTAGCCAAGATACCTTGATGTCTTTAGTCATTTAACACAATGACAGCTATTTCAACATGGTACTGGAAATGTTTTTGCAGCAGACCAGGACCTACAGATAATTCTACAGTTAATTACAAAGAGAAAATATATCCTCTGTTGTTAAGTAATGGCAATCTGCAACATGTTCAGGAGACAATAAATTTGAACTATCTCAACTTGGAAGTTTGGGACAGGAAATTTAATATATCTGAAATCTTTAAAGTAAAGCATTGTATTGTCCATTTCCCTTCCTCAGTGAAACATAGATTCTCCCTGTTCACTCTGCTCTGACAATTTACCACTATTTAAATTACAGTCAAGATGTTAAACACCACCCAGACTGTTATTTGCAGCAGACCTCAGGGTCAAAGACCATGGTGACTCATGATGTTTCACATCAGCTTCAGTTTATAGGTTGTAAAATATAACTGAGAAAACAAAAACATTTCCATCTTTCGACTGTTGCACAGTGATTATTCAAATACTTGAGATAAAGGAGAGGAAAGTAAAAAATATGGCATACATCATAGGTGTTTAAAAAAATATTTTTATATTTTGTTCTGTTGTATTTGAAGGGCATAGAGAGCAAAAAAATATATTTGTGGCAAAGAAAATATTTGATGAAGTGAAACCTCTGGATTGTTCAAAGAACTGGAACAGTAGGAAGTGAATTTTTCCCTTTAGTGATTATTCACAAGTTCAAATATTTACAGATATATGCTACAGAATCCTGAAAACAAAGTTGGTCTTGGTACATTCAGAGTTTTTCAGATTTTCTATTGTCAAAACAAATGTTTTGTCTAAGATGTATCCCTTGTTTAAAAAATCACACACAAAAAAACCCAAACATAATTACTCCTAATAATAACGAGCTTGTAGATATGGTACAGTGAAGTTTTGGCTTAAAAGGAGGAAAGCTTTGAGATCTAAATCCTGTTTGAATTTCAAGCCTTCTAAAGGGACTATAATTCTGATCAAAGGAGCATAGAGGAAAAAGGCAAAATGGGAAGGTGATAGCTGGGTTTGGCCCCTGCATTCACGGGCACTTAGATATGGGGTTTGTAGGTTGAGATCTCTGCTTAAGAAAGAAGAGATCGGTCTAGAACAGGATCTATCTATTACCTGAAGAGAGAGGAACTCAAAATTGTAGAATTAGATGTTTAACTAATGGAGATCATGTCAGTAGCAGTACAAACAGTTTGCTTACGCCTGCAGTAAGATTGCTCTCACTGTAGGTGTCAGATTAATTGCATATATTACTGAAGAGGTAGAAAACCAACATACTTCACTCTAAATATGAGCCTGTTGTCATAAGCTCAAGTATATCACATAATTTTTATGGTTACAATAAGAAGCTATCAGTCTTTCAAAAATAGAAGACATAAAACAATGGATTACCAGAAAGAAAAAAGTAAAAATGTTCTTGAAGAAAAGCTATAATTAAAATAAAAAAAACAGAGTTGCCTAAATGAAAACCTGAATTTCAGTTGAATGAGTCAACGGAGCATACAATAAAGCTCAGAAATGGAAAGAACCCCGAATGAGAGAGCTAGGAAGGAATAGTTAGCAGAAAATCAGCACATACACTGTCTGCTGAGACATGATAAGGAGCCATCAACTACATCAGTGAACAATTTGAGACACCTGAGTGGAAAAACAACAGGGACATACCCAGAGATGTTTAATGCAGAGTGAGAGAACTCGCCAAATACTTGGAGGTAAGAATGGATATGTAAAGTCAGGCACTGCCAAAAGAATATTCTAACAGCATATAAAAGACATTCCAATCACCACATCTAATTGCAAAGAGGAATAAAGCTCTAAAATGGCTCAAATGTCTTATGTATAACGAAGAATAATTAACAATCAAATTGAAAGCTGCTATCTTGACAGATGATGTGTATTAGGACAATGAAAATGCAGCCCATAATTTGAATGCTGAAAAGAAGAGAATTTCAGATTATTGTAAGTGTAGTATTCTTTCTGTGAAACCGATTTTAAATTAAAATCAGTTTAACAAAGTTTTCTTAAAAGCGTAGAACTTGCTTTGTATGTCTTGTTCTGTCTTCAGCTCAGGTCAGCTCCTACCTGAGTTTGAAGAATGAATTTTTAGAAGTGACTCTACCTCGGTTTGGGTAACCAAAACCAAGATGTTCTCAACCAGAAGTGCTCTTTCTTTTTTAAAATTAGGCAATTTCTGTTTTCTTCAAGAAGGTGCAGAAAGCAGGTTTTAAACCCTGAGGTTAATGATCTCACTGACAGCACTGAAATCAGAAGCAAGTCTACAATATAGTAATCAGATAGTATGTCTAAATGAACAAGTAATTTAACACAAGAACAACTTGTCCATAGAGCAAAACAGCTGGTGTTCAAACCCCTGCATCCAGACTGTGCATTTTGTGGCAGACTGCCAAACCAGTATTTTGTGGTGTCTTGGAGAAAATGTTCCCACCAAGCATGTGACATACAAATAGCTCCAAAACATCCTTGCTCTGAACTTCCTGTCTCCACTGAGTTTGGAGTACATTAGGTGATACCTGAAGAAAAGACACAGGAGTAGTTTCTTTTGAAGGGAATCAAGTTTACATGCACCAAAACCACTCTGCAAACAGAATCAGTGCACAACAGTGACAATCAAGGAATTAACTTCTAAATCATACAACTGGTCCAAAACGAATCGTTAACCTACATATAGCAATATCTCTGGACCAGACAAGTTTCATAGCAGATATGCCACAAAGTATTTGAAGTACTGAACGAAAGTAGCATCAATCCCAGCTACAAGCCATTAATGAAAAGCTAAATAGCTCCAATATATTTAGATGATTGCTTAAGTATAATAATTGTAAATGCAATAAGTTTCTTGAAGGCCTTGTATAGTTTTCAAATATTGTTGTCAGCAGCCAGGATATTGAAATGAAATTACAATCTGAAAAATGTTAAATATGTTATGATACTCAACAAAATAAATTCTTAATATTAAGTAATGAAAATTAAGTAAATGGATGCATAAAGTGTAATTTTCTTATTCACCAAAAGTTACAAAAGAGCAGATCTAAATGCAGAAGTTAACACTGGCAATGCTGATTTCTGGAATGGAAAAAACTATTCAAAGGAGGCAGTTCAGTCTGTACCACAGTTCTGTTTGAGGCCTGGTTTGGTTGACTTATTTTGCTTCCAAAAAGTTGTGTATGAAACTCACTAAAAGGTTATAATGTTGAAAACTGATGAAAGGCTCTTCAGCCTTTAAAGACATTCATGTACAAAATTTAGTCTCCTGAGTAACTCAAGTCATAGAATTTGCAGTGATCTTTGCTCTGTATCCCTATATCTGACATATCCTATGTTCTTCATAAAAACTGTATTTTTTATCTTAATATGTCATGTATGGAGAGTACACTGATTCTGCTGGTAATATATTCCCACAGTTGCTCATCATTGTCACTGTGGAAAACGTGCACTTCATTTTTCAGCCCGAATCTTTTTATCTTTCAACCACTCAGTGTCCTTCTCTGATCAATTCAGGATTCCTATACTTTCATCAGCTTCCTCCCTGTCAAAGTACTTACAAACTGCAATCAGGTTACCTCTGAACCTTTTCTTTTATAAATGTAAATGGAATTATTTTTTTTTAATTTGCCAGAAAAGGGATAAGACTGAGACACTTAAATTTATCATTGACAATAATAGTGCAGAAGGATGCCAGTCTCACCCATGCAGGTGAGAAATGGTACCAGAACACACTGGGTTAAGCAATACAGGATGGAATCTTTCAGCTGAAAGACGATTACAGAATTGACAGAGGACCCAAACCAGAGACGTCAGTTATACTCTATCGACTACATGAAAGCTTTTGACTCAGCAGGTCAGCTGAGATCACCAAACTCATGGAGCAATGAATAGTTCCTTCTGAACGCTGGTAAAGCTGTAATCAATACCTATTCTATTAAAGACTTTTAAAAAAATGTCCAGAGGAGGGATATTTCTGTTCTCTCACATGCCATTATAATTATAAGGCATTGAAAAAGCACCACAGCTCCGAGACTCAGTAGGCATCTTCAAGTAAGCATAATAAAGGCTAACAAAACTCTCTGTTACCATCAGCAAACTTCTGAGTGTTACTGGATGAGTTGTGCATTGTTCTGGGGTAATAATTACCTACTGAATGATTGCAGGATAAAGCTGACAAATATACTACCCTGGAGACAGAATAAAATGTGCAAGAATGCATTAGAGACAGCATAAAAAGCAAGCCTTTTGGTGTTGCACAGACTATCTGTCACAGAAATCACTAGGGCTCTGATGCAAAGTTGACAGCTGCAAAGTAAGAAACAAATAGAATAGAACAGAAGCTAATAATTTTTTTAAAGATGGCCTTGTGGCCACAGACATGCTCTGCATCATTAGTCGCGTCACTTGATTACATTCCACTTGCAACCATCTCATTGTCGTGTTGCTACTACACTTCTCTATGGCTAAAGGAGACCTCTATGGCAGTAAAATCACTGGGATTTCTCTGCCTGGCTTGAAGAGGCAAGCTAATCAGCTTAACAACTGATCATGTCTCAGAAGACAGGAAGAAGCAGAGATGTGTCCAAAGATGCACAAAACCAGAGCTACTACTCTGGTGCAGCCACAGACTAAAAACATCTCCCAGTTTTGTGTGGTTTTGTGACACTACTGTTGACAGTGACACCAATGGCATCCTTTCTACATTTTTATGCTGTTTGTTTAAAACATAATTGCTAAATGCACAGCATCTTAACCCAGGAACTATTGGGTCCTAAGCAACAGGAAAAATGGCTGTTGTCCCAGCAGGCTGTTCATTCTGGTGATATGATAAATAGCAATAAAGTTGGTTTCCATATTTTTGATCAATTTTCAGAAGCCTCCTGTCTGCAGCATTGTGAATATATTTTGATTAGCTATTTCTTAATATCTATTTCTTATTAGATTTCTTCTACACATACCTGATTTGCTTTATTTGTTTTATTTATGTATGATCTAATATTGGTGAGCAAGGGCCCATAGAGCTTCCAGAAAACTCCATAAAAGAGTTTGGTGCAATAAACACCTGAAGAAAAGTACAAAGATTAATGTCTACAGAGCCGTAGTACTGTCTTCTCTTTTATACGGGTCTGAATCATGGGTCATCTACCGCCACCACCTGCAACTCTTCTGATGCTTCCATCAGCGCTGCCTCCATACAATCCTAAACATCCACTGGACTGGCTACGTGACTAATATCAGCATCCTTGAACAGGCAGGGGTCACCAGTATTGAGGCCATGCTGCTGAGGACACAGCTGCGCTGAGCAGGACACGTCTCCAGGATGGAGGATCACCACCTTCCTAAGATCGTGCTCTACGGTGAACTTGATACAAGGACTCCCTGAAACAGTACCTCAGTTTTGGCCATGTTGACTACCATCAGTGGTCCACTCTGTCCTCCAATCAGGAGACATGGAGACACGCTATTCATGACGCTGCTGTCTCCTTTGAGAACGCACGCAGTCTCGAGGAGAAAAAACAAAGCAGAAAGAACCGCGCCTTGCCAATACCGCCTAAGGAGACTTTCTGCTGTGCCCTTTGCAACTGGACTTGCCTATCCCCCATTGGCCTTTTTAGCCATCAGCTCGCTTGCAGCAAGCGTGGGTAGTGTCCTTCCTTTATCTTCATTTGCGAAGCCTAGCCATGATGAATATCGGTGAGATACTGCTTTCTCTCCTCCCCAAGTAAACTAAAAACAACTCTGAAGCTTAAATTGATACTTATCACCCTGAGCAGAAAATTTAGCCATTTCTACATAATCTAACTATGTTTAATTGATTCACCGGTGTAGTATGAACATGCTATGAATGGCTTTTCAATACTGTTTTGTAATATATAGGTGGAATTTATAGATTTCTTTTCAAGATTTAGAATTTAAGCAACTAGTTTTCATTGGTTTCACTAGGTTAGTGGACAACCCATTCCCTTAGGTATCTGTAAATCCTTGGAGGCCCTTTTCGGTGTTCTTTGACCACTAAAGACATTGAAATACTGAAATTCTGCCACTCTTGCCCTAGATTATTGCTATGTAAGCAGAAGAAAGTTGCATGGCTCAGACTGGGTGTTTTATGTTTTCCCATTTGACAAAAGCAACTCTACATAGAGATGTGTTTCTGGCTGGAACAGCCTTAGCTCTTGTTATGCTGGGGAAGCTCAACCCCCAGCAATGCACTCCCAAGAGGAGTCTTTAAAACAATTCAAACTCCTGCTTTGCACTCTTACAGAGTTTCATCTCCATGATTATGGTCAGGCCAAAAGCATAGGACAAAAGTATTTTTTCAAGCCTGCAATTCTCCAGCAGCCTTTGTGACATAAATTTGAGTATCAGAAAGTGAAAAATGTAGTTATGTTCCACATATTGCAAAAAAATTAATAGCTTCTTGCATCCCAGTTTTTCCTGCTG